>NW_020954564.1:29077507-29099715 GCF_900497805.2 Vombatus ursinus
TTCTTTCTTTCTTTCTTTCTT
This sequence comes from Vombatus ursinus, assembly GCF_900497805.2. Taxonomy (NCBI): domain Eukaryota; kingdom Metazoa; phylum Chordata; class Mammalia; order Diprotodontia; family Vombatidae; genus Vombatus; species Vombatus ursinus. The sequence continues at coordinate 29,077,529 of NW_020954564.1, forward strand.
TCTTTCTTTCTTTCTTTCTTTCTTTCTTTCCTTCTTTCTTTCTTGTCTGATAGGGAGAGAGAGTTGGGGAAGATCAGATTTGAGATTTCATTGGCATAGAGAATTTCTGGTGAGGAAACTCATTTTACCAGTGTATGTTGTACTTGCGCTACAATTTAAGAGTCTTAGAGAGTTGTCGGGGGCATGGAGAAGTTGAATGACTTGCCCAAAGTCACACAGCCAGTAAGTGTCAGAGATAAAATTTGAATCCAGGTATTACTGACTTGAAGCTTAGCCCTTTATCCACTATGCCATACTGCTGTTTCTTATGGCACAATAACAATTCCATTATGTGCATATGTCAGAATGTATTCCAACATTTCTTAATCAATAGGCATACATTTTATTCCCTGTTTTTGGTATAAACATACTATTTCTTTCTATTTTTGACTTTTTTGGAAATAGATTTGCAGTAGTGAGATTACTGGATATAAATAGTTTTCCAGAATAAATTGTTTTCCAGAACAGTTCTACCAATTCACAGTTTCACTGACAGATTATTAATCTACCTGACTTCCCACAGCCCCTCTCACACTGATAATTTTTGTCTTTTATCATATTTGTCAATTTGATGGGTACAAAGTAAAAGCTCAAATTTGTTTTAACTTGAATTTATATTATTATTAGTGATTTGGGCTGTTTTTATGTGGTCATTAATAATTTGCATTTTTAAAATTTCAATTAATAAGCATTTATTTTTTCTTCCACTTGCCCCCCTCCCAACTGAAAAAAATTAAAAAAAAAGAAAACTTTTGTCCTCTGGAATCATGGTTGGTCATTGAATCGATCTGAGTTCTTAAGTCTTTTAAAGTTATTTGTTTTTACAATACTGTTGTATATAAATTTTCTCCCAATTATCTTCATTTTCATGCTGTATCAGTTCACACAAGTCTTTCATGGTTTTTCTGAAACCATCCATTCCATCATTTCTTACAGCATAATAATATTCCATTACATTTACATGCCATAATTTTTAGTCATTCCGTATCCTTTTATTTTTCAGTTCTTTGCCATACTAAAAAGAACTGCCATGAATATATAAAGCAACCCTCTTGCAAGAATGGAGGCATGATGTTATGGGCAGTCCACAAAAGTCTTTTTGGGTTAAAACAATTGCCATGGCAGGTGTAGGAGCACCACCGGGAATATCTGGACCACTGAGGAGATGAAGATTCCCTCTGACGCCATCTCTATCACAGATTGGCATCATTTGAATTAAAAAGACAAAAACAAACAAAAAAAACTAGGATGCCAAAGGCCTCTTTTACTTGACTTGTTCTAAGGCCTAAGTTAATACTGAGACTCAATCCACACTGTCTCCCATTCAGTTTTCTCTAGTCCAGAAGAATCAAACAGGCAGCTGATAACACTCTCTGGTGCCACAGGAACCAGATTAAAATATATTTGGGAAATATTTAACAAAATAAAAATACAATAAAGCATAGATAATGTTAATCTGTGGTTTCCTAAGTCAATTCATGGCATCCAGGGATCTTCATGTACGGTTTAGTGGTCCCAGCTCTATTTCAGTCTGACATCACTGCTCTAGTCCATCAGCCAAAATCTCCCTCTCTCTAGGAGCACCATCAGGATAGTTTGCATTAAAACAACAACAACAACAACCACCACAGTAACAACAACTGGTCATATCTTTCGGTCTTTTTGGAATCCTTATTAGATTTTGCAGATGTAGGTAAGCTGCCCACTGCTCTCATATAAACCCTGCATACTCTTGAAAGCCATCACCGAGCTATCCAGCTTCTTTCAAGTCTCATCCAGCTCTATGGCTTTGATACTTCATCTTTCCCTAGGCTGTATCTTCCCAACTCCTTCTAATTTTCCTCTTAGGACCAGTTTTCTATCTTCTGTAAATTATTGTTTTAGCACAGTGTGATAGAGCACTAGTCTTGTAGTCAAATGGCCTGTGTTTAAATTCTGGTTCTGCCACTTACTAGCGATATGGTGATGGGAAAATCTCATAACTTCTCTGATCCTGAGTTTCCTCACCTGTAAAACGGAGCTAATAATGCCTAGACTATGGGGCAACTAGGTGGCACAGTGAATGGAGTACCAGGCCTGGAGTTGGGAAGACTCATCTTCCTGAGTTCAAATCTGACCTTAGACACTTATCTGCTGTGTGACCTTGAGCAAATCACTTGACCCTCTTTGCCTGAGTTTCCTCATCTGTAAAATGAGCTAAAGAAGAAAATGGCAAAACACTTGAATCTTTGCCAGGAAAACCCCGAATGAGGGTCTCAAAAAGTCAGACATAACTGAAATGATTGAATGACAATAACCAAAAAATACCCAGGCTATCTACCTCAGAGGGTTATTGTGAAAAATGAATTTTAAAAATCTTAAAGTATTATCATATGTGCAAGCTACTGCAGCTATGACACTATGGGCGGGGGTGTATGCACTTTACTTCTCGGTTTTCTCATCTGTAGAATGGTGATAATAGTACTTGCATTACTTATGTCATAGTTTGGATATGAGGAAAGCACTTGGAAACTGTAAAGCAGTATAGACATTTGAGCTATGGATGTCATCATTTTAATATTTCTTTGCTACTCTGTAATTCCCCCTGGAGACTCAGAAACTATTTCACTGTGGGAAAAGGAAAGCCAAAGTAGGGTCACCATATCTTATCTCAAACTCTATGACACTATGATGTCATTATTATATTCCTTATTTGTAATGTGTTGTACCCTGTTCTCAACCTGCCACATGGTAGGCTATGGAGTCTACAGCCACGGAATGAATCTTATACAATGTTCTTTTATACAGAAGCCCTTTGATTAGACTGTGCTCCTCCACCAACTACTTAGCTTCTGAAACAAATTTACAAGTCAAAAAATTGGAGCAGATTCAAAGTAAGATGATGGGCATTTCTGGCTCTGGGAACTAAATAAAGTACATATTAATTTGCTTTTCCAGATAGATATTTTTTGCTACTGACTTTAATTAAGCTCAATGTGAATAGAGCAAAGCAAGTTGGAGAACTTGTTTTTTAAGAGTCTGCTAAATAAACTTTTCTCTGAACTCTCAGCTGCTAGGTCCCTCATTGCTGGCAGTACTGTTATCAGGAAATTATCCATTAATGTACAATAAGAAGAACATTTGGAGCTTTGTTTGATTTTGTAATGAAAGTGTAGACTTTCCTACACCTGGTCTCACCTCTAGCACTATGGTGACTATCGGGGATGAGTATGCTTAGTTCCCAAGGAAGTGGCAGGGTGTAGCATGGGAACAGGAAAGAAGCTGAGAACATTGCAGGGTGAGTCAGGTGGGCAATTAAGCATGAGGAAAAAAATGAATAAGACTGACAAAAGAAGGCCAGGGAATGCTTAAGTAGGTAGTGAAATATTCTGCTTTTCAGATGTATGGACAGGGTGGGGGAGATGGACAACATGGCCCATTCTACTGTGTCTGGATGTTTTTTTTTTTTTTTCAGATTGGTCATCTCAGCAGCCAGGCATGGTTGCTTCATGGACCAGAATGGTAGCCATTAAGAGCACTGCTGGAAAAACTCTATCTGTTTTAGGGAGGCAGTGCAGTATAGGGGTTAGAGTAGTAGACTTGGAGACAAGAAAACCTGAATGAATCCCTCCTCAGATACCAGCTGTGGGACCCTGGCCAAATTATTTAACCTTTCTAAGCCTCAGTTTCTTTCTCCCCAAAATGGGGATAATTCCTATAGGGCCTACTTTACAGGGTCTTATTTGAGGATAAAGTGAGGTAATATAGATAAAGTCCTTGGCAAATCTTAAAGTCCTACATAAGCATTGATTATTATTTACAGGAGATCATAGGACTTAGGGCTAGAAAGAACCTTAACAATTAGTCCAACTGTCTCCTCATTTTACAGATATTGAAACTGGAATTCAGATATAAGTAACTCACCTGAGGCCAGGTAGTAAGTGGCAGAGCTGAGAAAGTGGTAGAGCCAGGTTCTCTGATCAAAAATCCAGTTTTTTACAGTCCCATAGGCTGCCGTCTTTTACCCAAGAAGCATATTGATGAGTGCATCCATGGATTTGTGATTTTTATCAATGTGGGTATTCCCACGTTTGTGGATCACAAACCATCCACTTCCTACTGTTCCATGGGACCTTCATTCACATCTTCCCATAAGTTCTCCATGTGAGGAGCACCCAATGTGCTGAGGAGCTCCTCATGTTTTCTCGACATCATGAAGATACCTCTATGCTGTCCATGATCAGTTAGTCACCCCTCTCTCTTACTAAGTGAATAACCTAATGCCTTCTCCTTTCAGACGACCTTCCTGTTCTCCATATTTATCTTGTATGTACATCAATATTTACAAGTTGACTACCCCATCGGACTACCCTCCTTGGGGACAGGGGCTATGGGGTTTTTGCCTTTCTTTGTATTCCAAGCATTTATCACAGTGCCTGACACATAGTAACTACTTAATAAATGTTTTTTGACTGACTAATCAAAATATCTTCTTTTTCAATGATCTATTTATCTAATGACATTCCTTACCTCATTACTATATTCCTTATTTGTAATGTGTTGTACCCTGTTCTCACCTGCCACATACCTCTCTATTTCCTTTTGGATGATCTTCAGTTTTAATCCTCTGAAGACTGCAGTGTTCTGTGACATGCATACAACATCACTAGAAGAATATTGATATTTGGTTCAGGGAGAAACCAGGGGTCATTAAAAATATTTTGTTATTTTCCTAAAACCATTCAGTCCATGATTCTCCCCTTGTTAAATTCAGGGTACAATGCATATCTTCTTATGGCATGTATTTAAAAAATACACATACTTATATGTTACAAATACACAAATGCACACACACACACACACACACACACACACACACACACACACATACACACACACACACACTTTATTTCCTCTCCTCTCCATGCTTCTGACTCTTCCTGGACTTTGATGCCGTGACTTTCAGTTGCCTTCTCACTCCGGAATATCCCTCCTCTGTTCTAGCCTCCTTCTGCTGCTGGTGAATTTCTTCTGGGGCCCTAATTTTGTGATTAGTCTTGGCATCAGCCATGCTTCATTTCCCTCCTGGCTGTACCTCTGACTGTCTCAGACTTTGCTATCATGCCTTTGCAGGAACCCTCTCCGCCACCCCAAGACCATTTGCAGCTTCCTTTGATATGTTGTCTGCCAACATTAAAATGCAAGCTCTTTGAGGGTAGGAACTGTCTTTTTGGGGTTTTTTTTGTGTGTGTTTTTTTTTTTACTTTTTTTTTAATATATCTTCAGTCACTTAGCACAGTTCCTGGCACATAGTAAATAATTAGTGTTTGTTACCTATCTCCCCGTCCCCCCAAACACACATATTTTTTTCAATGTCCTTTCTATTCTTACAGAAACACATTGACTATAGTGTTAGAATCTCAATATGGTAGCTTCATTCTCCATGACAGTGAGAAGAGTCTATTATTAAAAATTTACAGATCTTTTCTATATTTTGTCTGTTTGCTGTCTTCCTGTTTCATCCATAAATGCTCTCATCATGACTTTGCTTAGTTTGGTCTCTCACTAAACTTTTTCAAAATTTGATTTCTCTTTCATTATTTCTTGCTACTTTATGAGGAGACTCTGATTATAATCTCTCATCATCCTTCTCTATAAGATTTTTTTTTAAACTATTCTAAACCAAAGTTGCTTTTGGCTACCATATCTATCCCTCTTCTTGGTGGCTAAGTCAATTTTGCTGATGAAGGCAATTTTTAGCTCTTTTAGTCTCTTCTTCATAGTATTATATAAGCTAGGTACCTATGTCATTGTAATTAACACCAGTGTCCTTTCTTCTACCCCTTTTCTATATGTAGATGTCAAAAATTTGGTTAAATAGATCAGGTTGGAGTCACTTTAATTTCACTCTTTTTCTTGTATCATGGGGAGTTGATCAGAAAACCCTGGATAGATTGAGTCTTACTAACTATCTTGATTAAATTATTGAGTGTAAAGGGCAGGAAACAGAGACAAGATGTACAGGTTCACTGCTTAAAGACTTTGAAGAGGTCTGCTTGCACCTTGTAAAGGGTTTCCCCCTTTCAGACTTTGGCCAGTATATTCCTTTAGGAAGTATAAATAATTTTCTTAATGAACTTGATGGGGAATTAAAGCCATTGGATGGCTAAAGGATCAGCTACAGTCCTTGGTGGCCTTTGAAAATCAAGAACAAATTCTGAGGAGTCAGTTATCTCTAGAACTTGAAGAGAGAACCAGTCATGGAAGAATATCCCAGTTTGTGAGAGAGAATCACTTTACCTTTTCTCCTTGTAACTTTTTCAATGTTCAGGAGGGTAGGAGTGGATTGAGTGGTAAATAACCCAATAGAAAACACTGAGTGCAGCAGAAAAGCAGGCCTTGAGAATCTAGTTTAGTTAATCTGTAAAGAGTAGGAAGGTCATAGAACTCAGTGGAGCAACTTGCCAGGCTCCTATATGGCACTCAGAGGGTGTGTGACCACCTTTAGAAAAAAAGGAAAAGAGACAGTGGCAGCCTAAAGTGAGTTACCTGCCGTGTGAATTTACTGGGTCTGTGCCTCTCTACTAGAACTCCAACTCTGTGTGTGTGTTCACTCTTTCCACTAATGATTTGTGTGTTTGTGGGAAAAGATTGTCCAAGTTTACTGGAGGAATGTTTTATTATTACTGTTTATGCTAGGCCATTTCAATAAATGCCTTTGAATTAATTCTGAAAACTGTCAGACAACTAAAGGTGAATGTACTGGTGAGTTATAGTTTTTAAACTGCAAACCTACAGAGTACCCTGAATCTGAGGTAGACATAGTCTGGAAGACTCAGTCTACCAGTGAGAGGTGGGGAAAAGATAACCCAGACAGGATTTTTAGTCCTTTTTCTAGTTTTATTAATAATTACCCAATATGAAACACCTGAGTATTCTACGTCCTTGGTCTGTACAACTGAATCTTCAGTGATCTCTTATCCCCATCGATGCTCTTAAATAACTAGACCAGCTCATAAAATTCCAGGAGTAGAAAGAACCTCTTGAGTTCATTTTTTGTGTATCTCCTTGCCTCTAAACAGAAGTGACATTTGGGGGAGATGAGTAATAATAATTGACGTAGTGGAAAGAGCACTAGGTGTACACATTTTATCTCATTATTAGTCCTACCCTCACTAAAGAGTTCAAAGAAAAAGGACCCATATGTACAAAAATACTTACTGCAACTCTTTTTGTTGTGACAAAGGCCTGGAAACTAGGGAAGCACTCATGACTTGGAGAATGGCTGAACACATTATGGCATATGATTATATTGGAATACTATTATGCCATAAGAAATGCTGAAGGGAATGGTTTCATGGAAACCTGGGAAGACTTATATGAACAGAAGCAGATTGAGGTGAGCTGAACCAGGAGAAAAAAATTATGTAATAGAAACATTATGAAAAGGAACAATTTTGAATTACTTAGGACCTCTGACAAATGCAATGACCAGTCATGATTCCAGAGGAACATTGTTGAAGAATGTTACCTCTTGACAGAGAGTTGATATACTCAAGATGTAGAATGAGACACATTTTTGGATAAGGGAAATGTGAGAATTTATTTTGTCTGACTATGATTATTTATAACAAGGGTTTTTTTTGTTGTTTTTTAAATGGGGGGAGGTGAGAAGAGAGACTAAGTACTTAATAATTTAAAATAAAATAAAGTTTAACAAAATTTTTAAATGGAAAAAGAACATTCTGTTGTTCTAAAAACAACAAATGAAAGAGCACTGGGCTTGGAGTATAAATACTCAAGTCCTCTTCCCCAGTCCGCCATTACCAAACTATGATCTTCACTTCCACTTTCAGAATTTCATTTTTATCATGTGTAGAAATATAGAGGTTGGAGAACAGACTAGCTGATCTCTAAGACTGACATTCTGTGAGTCAACTTGGTGTAGTGGAAAGGAGTTCAAAAGCCTGGCTTTAAATCTTGCCTCTGCTACTTATTACCTGTGTCACTTACAATCTTTATTTCACAGCTTCTCCCTCCATCAATTGAGAGGTTTAGACTAGTTGATTGATCAAGGCCCTCCTGGCTTGAAATCCTATGCTCTTTCCTTCAGTCCAAAGTCATCCTTGACATCAGCAGTTGAGTAGTCCTTTTGGATCTTGCTGGTTCCTTTTGAATTCCAGGTGTTCTGGCAAATGGATGAAGGAGCTCTGATAGCAGAACAAAGCATTGGTGAAGTCTAGGATAGTAACTCAAGGAGAGGAGAGTTGTTACAGAAAAATAAACGAAAAAAACTCAAATGGCCTTTAGTGGTTGGGTGTGGGTAGGGAGCCTATCCTCAGGGCTGAGGCTGCTGGGTTTATTTTTCTAATCTCAATGACTTAGCTGGGAACCTCCCACCACATCACCTGTGTGCTGTCACCATCAAACAGTTTTTACAGATTGCTGGGGAGGCCAAGAAGTACAGGAAAGTAATTGTTCTGAAACTATAGCCTAGAATAGCAGCCACCCAGGGCTACAGTAATTCAATAAACAGAGGTTTCCTTGAGTCCAGGATGAAAAATGACTTTGAGACTCCCTGTAGGAGCCAGGGCTAGAGCCGCAAGAATAGTATTTAGGGAGATGCCTAGAACAAGTGTGGTGAAGTGGAAACAGCCCTGGGCTTAGGAATCTGGAGACCTGGATCCTAGGCCTGACCCTGCCACTAGTTCAATGTGTGACCTGGGGCAAGTCATGTCCCCTCTCTTGCCTCCATTTCCTCAAGTGTCAAAATGAGATAATCAGAAAACATGACTTCTAAAATTCTTGTCAGTTCTAACATCTTGTATTTCCCTGAAACTGAGGCCTAGGGAGGGGAAAGGATTGTCTTATGGTCACATAAAAGGTAGAATTTGGACATGAACCCAGGTCTCCTATCTCCTTATGGAGTGCTTTCTCCTTTGTGTCACAGGTGCGTCTGAAGGAGAACTTGTGGGTGAAGAGCTGAGAATCCTTGGAGAAGAAGGACATAAAACTCATTCATTCATTCATTTGCCTTTCAGTTTTTCCTTTTTTTTAAAGCCAGCAGTCTGTTGGGCTTTTTAACTTGCATACATGAGAGGATTACAGGATCTTAGACTAAGAACTGGAAATTCATTTCGTAACTGAAGAAACTGAAGCACAGAGAGGTTAAATGACTTGCCCAGAGTCACGCAGCTAGTAAGTATCAAAGGCAAAGTTTGAATTCAGGGCTTCCTGAATCCACATCCAGCACTGTATTTCTCTCTGTCTCTCTGACTCTTTTTCTCTCTCTGTCTCTCTCTCTGTCTCTCTTTGTCTCTCTCTGTCTCTTTCTCTCTCTCACACACTTTCTCCTCCTTCCTATTTCTCCATATCTCTGACATTCCTTTCCCTTTCTCTTGGTCTCTGTCTATTTGTGTCTCTGTCCCTCTTCAATTTTTCTCTTTTCCTCTCTCCCATTTCTGCATCTCTCTCTCTCCTTCCATTTCCCTGTGTCTGTTTCTGTGTCTTTTTCTGACTTTTTCCCTCTGTCTGTCTCTCTCTCTCTCTGTATTTCTATGTCTGTCTCTGTCTCTCTTCTGGTCTATTTCTCTTTCTTGAACTTTCTGTAAAAAATTCATTTCAACAAATATTTCTCTAGCACCCACTGTGTGTAAAGCCCTATGTGAGACCTGGAGAGAAGAGATCATCATGTATTTGATGGACTATGAATGTTTGTTGAATTAAATACTCTAACTCCAGCCAAAAGTATAATCCCCTATATTGCCAGTTGCTTTGCTTCCTCCTCTTTTTCCCCTTCTTCTTCTTTCTGCAGCATATCTCAGGCCCTGTCTATGGTGCTCCAGGTACTGCAGTAAGCTTAGATTGATTGGAAGAGCTCCACCTTTAGTCTTCACTTTATTTTCATTTAATATGCCAATTATCACTCCCGCTGAGCTGCTCATGGGCAGTTTTCCTGTGGATGCCTCTCAATTTTTGGAGATTAAATCAATTATGTTGATTTAATTCTATTGGCAGCAGATGAGGGGCCCAATTACTTCCTGAGTTTTTCATTCCTGACTTAGATGCATATGCTGTTCCAAAGGACACACTCTTCTCCTTTTAAGCTTGTTTGTGTTAAGAGCCCTATGGGACTTCTCCTGGCCCTGCCTGAGGGATGAATAATTTGGCACAGTTGCTATATGGTATTAGATGCACCTTTTAGCCACAGAATGCTGGCATTCTGTATTGTTGACTGGTTTTCCTGGAATTGCAAGAAACAATTGAATGACTGTAGGCTGTATTTCATCTTACATCTGCTCATCTCTCTAGTAGGTACATAAATGTAGCCTTCTTTCAGTGTGAGAAGTCCAGCTATTATGCCATCATGGAAGGTCAAAGTTGAAAGGGACCTCAGAGGTCCCATCCTGAACAAGATTCCCCTCTAGAATATCCTTGACCAATGACCATCTCTACTTGAATACCTTCAATGACTAAAAACTTACTACCTCCTGAAGCAGTCCATTCTGCTTTTGACAGTTCTGATTGTTAGAAAGTTTTCCCTTATATTTAGATAAAATCTGCCTAGCTACCACTTTTACCCATTGCATCTCAGTCTACCTTCTGGGGCCAAGCAGATCAAGTCTAATTCTTCTTTATTTTCATCGACCTTCAGATACTTGAGGTACCTGTAATATCCCTCTAAATCTCACTTTAATCTTAGGTACTTCAATAATCTTCATATAGCATGTTCTCCCATCCTCTAACTATCCCTTTGTAGCTTTTCCATGAGTTACTCCAAGCCCAAACTCAAGGCTGACACCATACAAAGGTGTCTGTAAGGTATGTAAGGGAGGTCTCCAGCACCTCTTTACATTTGGACAAGACTAGAAACCCTGAAGGTCTTTCCCTTCCAGTTTGATTTCTTTTTTTTAAAGTAAGCAAACTAGGCCATCTTTTGCCTCATTTCTTACCTAGCCTTTAATCACTGAATGGACATGGCTTCAATCAAACTGAGATGTGGGAAAGACCTTAGCTTTTTAAACTAAGGTCTCCCACTGCATCTGGGGTCAAATCCAGTCATCCTGACCTATGTCTTGCCACTGGACTCAGATGAGACCCTTCAGAAGAAAGTGAGGCTGATGACTTTGCATAACCCAGCCTCACTTAAATCCAATTCACTTGCAAGTCAAGACATCACCCTCCTGATGTCATTGATCCTCTTCAAGAATTAAGGACAAACAACAACACCTTCCCTTAAATGTTTTCCATGATTGCACACATATATTGTACCTATATCAGATTACTTACCATCTCAGGAATGGGGGAGGGGATGGAAGGAGTGAAAGAATTTGGAACTTAAAGTTAAAAAAAAATATTAAAAATTTTATTACATGTAATTGGGGAAAAATAAAACACTATTTAAAACTAAAAAAGGGACTATGTTCCCCTCACCATTTGAAAGACATCATATTAATGTGTGCGCACATGATATGTCCTACAGTCCTTCACATTTGAAGATAGTCCTATCAAGAGTGACCACCATCTTTTCCTAAGGGTGTGACTTGAAAAGACAGATTTAGTCATTATTGGAGTAGGGGTGGGTGGGAAATCTGTTAGCTTCTGAGATTTGTGTTGAGCCCAAACTTTTATTAAGTGAGGAAAGATAAACAAACAGATAAACAAAGGAGAGAGAGAGAGAGAGAGAGAATGAGAGAGAGAGAAACCTCTTTAATCTTTCTACTCTACCATCCAGTTCTGTTTTGTCACAAAACTGATAGAAATCTTTCCCTTCTAGAAAAAACTAGATTCCTGGAGATTGATAATTTATTTCTTTATTTATTCAACAAGCAAATATTTCTACGTTTGCCACATCATACTGAACTTTTAGTCCACCAAAACTTTTATTTTGAAAAAAATGTCTCAATGTGAATCAACAGTATGTGCCATGGCAGTCAATTAAGTTTTTCTAGGCTGCTTTAAGAGAGCCACAGCATCCAAACTGAGGGAGGTAATAGTGCTACTCTGAGCCATTATTCTCAGTTGTTGAAGTCATATTTTAGTAAGAACATAGACAAGCAGAAGTGCATTCCAAAAAGGGTGACCAAGATGGCAAGTGGTTTGGAGAACATGCCATTTGAAGATCAATTGGAGGAACTCAGAATGTTTTGCCTAGAAAAGACTTGGCTGAGGGGATGGAGGAGAGGAGGACAAATATGATCATTGTCTTTGAGTATTTGAAGGGAAATCATTAGATTTGTTTTGCTTGGTCTCAGAGTTAGGACTAGGAACAGTTGTAGGGTTAGGTGGGGGTAAGTTGCAGAGAAACAAGTTTAGGCTTGAGATAAAAAAGTTCCTAACAATCAGACATGTCCTAATGTAGAATGCCCTGTTGGGCTGGTGGGGTGGGATGGGATGGGTTGGGTACTAGGTTCCTCCTCACTGGAGGTCAAGTAAAGGCTGGATGAGGCCTTGTCAGGGATGTTAGAAAAGGGAATCTTATTCAGATACATGCTAGACTAGATGGCCTCTAGAGGCAGCTGGTGGCTCAGTGGATAGAGCACTGGGCCTGGAGTCAGGAAGACCCAAGTTCAAATCTAGCCTCAGACACTTTCTAGCTGTGTGACCTCGGGCAAGTCACTTAACCTCTGATTGCTTGACAAAATGGATCCACTCAATCCACTAGAAAAGGAAATGGCAAACCACTCCAATATCTTTGACAAGAAATCCCCAAATGGGGTCACAAAGGGTTGGACAGGACTGAAAAATAACTGAACAACAACAGATATCCTCTGAGGTCCCTTCCAACTAAGATTCAACCCAGAGTTCATGATCTAGGCAGGGAAACAAGACTAACAGGAAAGGTAGGTTTGGATGAAATGGAGTAGATGATTTTCTCAACAAAATTAGAAGTTCCTTGAGGTCAGGGGCTATAAATTATTTTTCTCTTTTATCTATCATGGTACTGGCACAGGGTTTTGCATGGAATAAATGTGCAGTAAATTGGATAGGGTTAATTTCTAAGGAGGTGGGGAGAACAGCATAAGCAAAGGCTTAGAAAATCAGGAATGAAGAAGACATAGCCAAGAAACAACAAGGAGACTGACCTGCCTGGAGAAGTCAATTTGCTTTGGGGCTTAGGGGAGATGGTGATGGGAGATAAAGTTGTAAAGATAAGTTGAAGCCAAGGTGCCAAGAATCCTGAATGCCAAACTATAGAATTTGGACCATAAGTGGACTTTATGTAGGTGACTTAATAATAAGGTAATCAGAGGACACTTTTGTGTAATTGAAAATGTACTTAGTCTTTTAAACTTTTGAGGTCTTTGGCAGATAGTCAACAGGCCACTTGGCAATGGGGATCTGTGAGAGCTGAAAATACATTATACTCTTGAGGCAATTTAGGAAATTTCTGGCATGGGCTTATGCAACTGGCTCTTTTCCAAAAAAAATCCATTCCGTATTTAAATTGGTTTCCCACAGGTGTGGATAATCAGAGGAAGGTGGCTTGCTTTTTCCTGTAATCCAGGAAAACCCAGAAAGCTCAGGCAGAGTCAAAACAGGTATTGCTCCCTTTCTTCTTTTCCCTACCCTGCATAATCCCCTGGGTATACATAAGCAGAATATATTTGGTTACTGTTTATTGCCCACATCCTCACAAGGATGATAAACCTAACTCAAATTTCTAAAGCACCACAAGGTTTAGAAAGCATTTTTCTCATAACAACCCTATAAATTTGCAAGCATTATTATGTCCTTTCACCTGGCAATATTGAAAATCAGAAAGGTTGAAATTATTTGCCCAAGACCACACAGCAGGCTAATGGTGACTCTGGCAATGAAACCCAGGTCTCTTGATTGTCAGGCTGGGATTTTTTCCAGTGCAGGTGGCCTCCTGCCAGGGACCTTTAAGCTCATCATGGTCAATAAACATTTGTGTAGGAAGCTACTTCCTGGGGCAGGTATGTGTTGTCTGTCATCTGTAATAGCATCATGAAGTTCACAGTAACAGAATGGGGTTTACTCACCTTACAGCCAAGATGTGATATGGAATTCATGTTTTTAAGCAAGTAATGGAAAGACCAAATGGGCTGCAGGTAGGGTAGGAATTTTGTGACTAATATAGGCTAATCAATCAATCAATAAACATTTATTAAGTACCTACTATGTGCCAGGTTTTGTGCTAAGGGGGAATAAAAGGACGGTCTTTGCCTCCCAAGAGCTTACAGTACAACGGGGAAGACAACGAACAAACATACCAACAAGCTATGTGCAGGATAAATAGGAAATAATTAACAGAAGGAAGGCACTAAAATTAAGAGGGGTTGGATGGAGCTTCTTATCGAAGATGGAATTTTAGATGGGACTTAGAGGAAGCCAGGGAAGCCAGATGAGGAGGGAGAGCATTTCAGGCATGGGGGATAGGCAGAAAAAAATACCTGGAGTGTCTTATTTGTGGAACAGCAAGGAGGCCAGTGTCACTGGATCAAAGAGTACACGGTTGGCAGTAAGGTATGCTGGAAAGGTAGGAGAGGACTGGGTTTGGAAATGCACTGAATGCCAGTCAGGGGGTTTTAATTTAATCCTAGGGGTGATAGGGAGCCACTGGAGTTTGTTGAATAGGAGGGGGATGTGATTGGACCTATGCTTTAGGAAAATCACTTTGGTGGCTGAATGGAGGATAGATTTGAGGCAGACCCACCAGCAGGCTATTGCAATGATTCAGGCATAAGTTGCACCACAGTGGTGGCAGTGTCCAGGGAGAGAAGGGGACATATATGAGAGACCTTGTGAAGGTCAAATCAACAGATCTTGGTAACAGAGTGCATATGTGGGTGAGATTGTGAGGAATAGAGGATGACACTGAGGTTGTGAACCTGATGGACCGGGCGGATTTAATAGTGAAGATAGGAGGGCAAGAGGGTTTAGGGGGAAAGACGATGAGTTCTGTTCTGGACATGTTCTTTTAAGATGTCTATCAGACACCCAAAAGGTTAGCCCTAAAGACATGATTCATATTTCAAAAGGTGCTGCTAGGATCAAGGTAGGAAAGGCAAAGGTTTAATGGAAAATTATGGTGCTTTAAAGATCAACAAAGAAGAAGAAAAGGAAGAGTGGAAAAGCTTATATGAAGTGATGTAAAGCAAGATCAGCAGAATCGGAACAAGAATTGTATTGACTACAAGTATAAGAATTAACTAAAAAAAAAAATTCAAGGCCAAACACAGTATTATAGATTGAGAACTGGAAAGGACCTTAAAGGTCATTTAATCAATCATCTAGTCCAATCCCCTAATTTCACAGATGAGGACCCAAACACCCAGGAGGTTCAATGACTTACTGGAGGTCATATAGGTAGTAAGTAGCAGAAATCAGATTCAAATCCCTGGACTCTAACACCCATTCCAGGATTTTTTTCTGGTGAATCTTACTGCTTCTTGCTAATGGAACTTTACAAGGACGCAGGTGACTTTAGAAGTAGATTCACAGCAAAGTATATGTTTATATGTGTATGTTATGGGGGGGTGGTCAGTGTGTATGGTATATACACAAATAACTACATATATACACATACATACAAACATGTGTATGTGTGTATATATATATGTGTGTGTGTGTGTATCTCTATCTCTTTCTATCCATCCATCTATCTATCTACACATATTGGGCAGCTATGTGACACAGTAGATAGAGTGCCCAGCCTGGAGTCAGGAAGACTTATATTCCTAAGTTCAAATCTGACTTCAGATACTTAACCCTGTTTGCCTCAATTTCTTCAACTGTAAAATGAGCTGGAGAAGGAAATGGCAAACCACTCCAGTATCTTTGTCACGAAAACCCCAAACGGAATCATAAATAGTTAGACATGACTGAAAAATAACTGAACAACCAACATATGTATACATATATGTATATATTCATCCTGTTTGCTAGTATGTATGACTTTTTTCGGTCAAAATGTATAGGACCAAATTCAAAAGAGAAACTTACCCACCTCCTGACAGAAAGATGATAGACTCAAGGTGAAAAATAAGATATATATTTTTGGATGTTGCCAATGTGGAAATCTGGTTTTGTATGAATGTGTGTTTGTTAAAATTGTATTATGTTTTCTTTTTCTTTTTTTTTTCTAATGTGAGGAAATGGTAGAAAGGAAATATGGATTAATGATAGGGTTGCAAAAAAAAACAAAGAAAAAAATGAGGAGCATTGAAGTATTGTTTTTTAAATGTACAGAAAGGAAGGGAATCAATAAAGCTTAGAAACTACACGTTGAATTTATTATTTACTTAAAAAAGAAAAACAAGTTGAATATAATAGAGGTATGCAGTTTCACATATAATCATCATTTTCTATCCTGCTTTGTATATGGAAATATTCATTTTTATTTGTTGTTTGTTAAATTCTAAAATAAAAATTAAATAGCACCCCCCAAAAAAATTGGTATGGAGCATGTATTTATGTTTCTGTGTTTATTTTAAAGAATAATCTTTCTAACATCAATGGATTATTGGCATTATCTTTCCTGCACATGGACTGCTCTGGGCAAAACTGTCAAAGTGTCTTTGTCTTCTCCAGGTGCTCTTGCCCCTTATTTCTTGGTTTGGTCCCCACTCTGTGTTCCATCCAGATCTTATGCTCTACTCATTCCTTTTCTCCAGTCAGAACTTATCTGCCCTACGTACTGTTCTAAGAAAAAACCTGCTCTCTGCAAATCAACCAATCCTTGCTAATGTATTCTACTATTAAAGTTACTATCTCTCAGGGAAGAGGTTTGTATTTTAATAGTGATCTCCTGAAAACACAAGCCTCTTTCCAAATCGGCCTGTTTCTTTGCCTCTGGAGATGATCAGGCCTAAATGTTCCTATTTTCAAATAGACTCTTCACAAATCACTCTACTAGTTTCCAGGCCCTGGGTTTAGGAAATTATCTTTACTGGGTATATTAGAAGAGAATGTTCCTAACCATGCAGCATGTTATATTAGAAGGATTGCTGAATTTAAAATCAAAAGAGTCCTAAGAATTACCAACTGTGGAGCCATGGGCAAATCACTTATTCTCTCTGAGCTTTAGTTTCTCAATCTGTAAAATGGGAATAATTATAGTGTCTACCTCCTGGGTTTGGTGTGAGAATCAAATAAGATAAAATAGAAAGCACTTCGCAAACCTTAAAGCACTATATGTGCCAGTTATTATTTTTATTGTTTTTCGAAAACCATCACAGATTTTGTTTTTTCTATATGAAAGCTGATGAGTCATTCTTACTAAGAATGTTCATCAACCCCTTTTATGCACTGGCTTCTTTAGTGATTATACATTATATCATCTACAATAAGCCCAATATATTTACAAGTCATAAGGTGGTAGGCTGTTTGTAAGCAGAGAAAATATGTTAAAAAGATGAAGCTAGGATGAATTTTCAAGTCTGAATACAGATGAACCTTGCTTTAAGAATACCAGATACTATAGAAATCTGACCATGAATGAATGAATGAAAGCACATTTAATAAAGGCTTACTCTGTACCAAGCATTGTACTAAGTGTTGGGGATACAAATGCAAAAACAAAGATAGCACTTGCCCTCAGGGAGTTTACATTCTTTTGGAAAAGACAGATTATTGTTCTTCTTTCCAAGAAGACCCGATGACAACAAGAGGGTGATGTCTTGACTTGCAAATGAATTGGATTTAAGTGAGGGAGGGCTCACTTTCTCCTCCAGAGCCATCTGGGTCCAGTGGCATGATATAGATCAGGACAACTGAACTTGGCTCAGGATGCAGTGGGAGACCTTGGCCTGTATAAGTGAAGATCTTTACCAGGTCTCAGTTCATCTGAGGCAACACCCATTTAGTGATTAAGGCTAGGTAAGGACTGAGGCAAAAGAGGAGACAATCCACATAGGGAAATGGTGTGGATGGTAAGGGAGAATTACAGAGATGTTAAGTGGGGTCATAGGGAAGTAGGTAGACACATCTCATCCAGAAACAATGACAGAGTTGATTTGATGGTGGTTCATGGTTCTAGAATCCATGAGGAGGTAAGGGGCAAAGGCAAGTCAGTTGATGAAGCTTTAGAAGAAGTAATGAGGCATTGGGATAGGTGGTAAAGTGAAGCATAGTTGGAGAGGCAGTCAACCAAGCAGGAGAGCAGGGCCAGGTAGAGTAAAAGGGGAAGAGAGGTTTCATATAATATAGAGTAATATTCTGTCTCACAAATATTGTCTTACCAAAATATTCACCATTGGCCTTTTAAAAATAGCCTGATCCACTAGTGCATCTAAAATAGTTTAAATTTTTTTTAAGTTCTTTTGTCTTATTTAGTCCCTGCTCTGATGTTTTACTGTGGTGTAGAGATGACCCTAAGATCTGGAAGGCTATGTGAGGAAAGCTTATGCTTTGTCAGCTCCAAGTAGACTGAAAAGGCTTTGATCACAGGCTCAGTGATGGATTGACTGCCTATCAGTTGTAGAAAAACCGACTTAGCTGAGTTCAAAAAGGCTCATCTCCAGCTTTACTACAGCATGATGAATCATTGAATCAATCCCATGTATCACCAAGCCTTATTAAGCACTTACCAGGTGCCAGGAACTGAACTAGACCCTAGAAAGTGGAACCACTGTTGCCGTCAGGGAGGTAACAGTCTATTAGGGAGATTCAATTCATATCAGGGAACTGTAGCCAAGGAAGAGAACTTTGATCTTTGGTCAGTAGTTCTCAAACTTTTTGGTCTCAGGAATGCTTTACACCCTTAAAATTACTGAAGACTTCACCTCCAAAAAACTTTTGTTTATGTGGGTTGTATCTATTGACTTCTACAGCATTAGAAATAAGAATGTCTTAGTATTATCATGAAAACAGTTTTGACTTTGGGCAAGCTCACTAGCCACAGTTGAGAACTGTTGATCTAAGCAGTTGTCTGGGTTGTGAGTAAAGCCTGAAGGCAAGAGATCTTCATGTTCTTTGATTACTTTTTCTCTGTGAAAGAGGTGAAAAGGGAGGTGGGGGAGAGGGAGATTTCTCAGAGCATGGGGTAGGTGGTAGGATGCCTAGGCTGACTAGATCCTGGTGTCCTGGTGACTAGCTAGAATAAATCACGGTCTGGGAGCCTGGGACCAGTTAGATATTGAGGATTGGGATAAAAATTGATTCACTCAGCCTCCAGTCTGCCCTGGGGTGGCTTGCCAAACTGAGTGAATTAACTTCCTCACCCATAGGCACATACTTCTTTCACTGGGGGCAGGATCTCTAGAGTATAGATGTTCTTTATGAGAGAGGTTCCTCTCCCCCTGTCCACACAGGGTATCATACCCTTACCTTTGTGTGCCAGGCCCAAAGGAATGTAAGTTTTGATCTTGGGGTTTACAGGCTATAGATTTCTTTCTTAAGGACCTTGCCTTAAACCCAAATCACTCTGGCTCTCATTGATTGGCCAACAATAAGAACCAGCCCAAGCCCCAGTTGGTCATTGTTGGGCTCTCATGGCTCAGAGAGAATGTAAATAGCAATTATTTCTGTTTTGGCCAGAAACCCTGAAGGTTTTTCCTCTGCCAGATTGATTTTTTTTTAACTAGGTAAAAGAGGCCATTCTTTGCCTCATTTCTTACCTAACCTTAATCACTGAATGCACCTTGCCTCAGTCAAACTGAGACCTGGGAAAGACCTTAGCTTAAAAAAGCCAAAGTCTCCCACTGCATCCAGGACCATCTCCAGTCATCCTGATTTACATCTTGCCACTGGACCCAGATGGCTCTGGAGGAGAAAGTGAGGCTGATGACTTTGCACAGCTCTCCCTTTCTTAAATCCTTGCATGTTATGGCATCATCTTCCTGATGCCATGGTCCACTTTGAGATCAAAGGACAAACAACAGCAATAACAACAAGGCAGTATCATGGAAGATAGCAAGATGCCTGTGCTGGCCAGTCCCTGGTTTCCTGAAGGATAGACAGCAATTCTAAAAGACCATCTAGGGAGCAGCTGTGGATAGAGCACCAGCCCTGGAGTCAGGAGGACCTGAGTTCAAATCCGGTCTCACACCAGACACTTAATACTAGCTATGTGACCCTGGGCAAGTCACTTAATCCCATTGCCTAGCAAATAAATAAATAAATAAAAGGCCATCTGTCACTTAGGCATCTCTAACTAAATACAATCAAAAGATAACCCATTACCTTCCTCCCCCAAACCCACCCCTCTTCCCAACTTTCCTATTACTCTCAAGGGTACCACCCTTCTTGCAGTCACCCAGGTTTATAACCTCAGCATTATCTTCCACTTTTCACTTTCACTCCCTCCCCAAGTATACATTTCAGTTCAGTTGTATTTCAGTCACGGCCCACTCTTCTTGACCCCATTTGGGGTTTTCTTGGGAAAGATACTGGAGTGGTTTGCCATTTCCTTCTCCAGCTCATTTGACAGATGAGGAAACTGAGGCAAATACGGTTAAGTGACTTGGCCAGAGTCACACAGCTAATGTCTGAGGCCAGATTTGAACTCAGGAAGATGGGTCTTCCTAAAAACAGGACCAGTGCTCTATCCACTGAACCACCTGGCTCTGCCCAAGTATCAAGTCAGTGGGCAAATCTTGTTTTGACCTTCCTTTGTGTCCTTAATACTTTGCAAAGGGCATATATTGGACTTAATAAACTCTTGTTGGTCAATTGATCAATCTACTAACTTTATAGAATGGTTGAGACGTGGGTCAGTGAATGGCTCACTCACGTTAAAGAAATAGCTCCTTGTGAAGTCAGTAAGTATTTATTTCCTTATTTTTCAAGAACACAGTTAATGTTGTAAAGCAAGGCATGCCTGTAATTTACAATGGCTTTAGAACCATTCTATGAGCTGAAAGACATCTGTCACCTTAATAAAGGAGAGTGATAAAAACTTCTTTTCCTTCTTAATTGGCTCATAATATTGACCTGCCACAGTATGGGGCCAAAGTGTTGGGCTTAAGCCTCTGCTGGTCCACAGTTAAGTATGTGTGAATGCAGTGTTTGCTCAGGTATTGATTTATTTATATACCTGTTTGGCCGTGGGTGTGAAAAGCTTTTGCCCTTTGTAGAATTCAATAGAGCCAGGCAGATTTCAACAGAGCTCAAGTCAGAATATAACAGGTTGGTACAGATATCAATGGCTAGCTGGGTAGGAGCTCCAGAGGGAGTCTTGGCCTCAAACATCCTTGTGAGGAGTTAGACATAAAGGGATCTGGGAGATGTACAGAAAGCAGAAGGTAAGGGAGGCTGGACAAAGAAGTCAGCCCAAATCTTTGCTTGTAAAACAGAAAGCATCCTTTCTTTGCTGCTTCTTTCTCTCTGCCTTTCAGTATGACCATCATCAGCCTCCCTCACAACTGCCCTGGGCAAAATGAGTTTGTATTATCACTCCAGGCTTAGAAATGCTACACCCTGGGGCTCTGGTTTCTTAAATTATTTTCCCAGCATTCCCTTTCCCACTGTGTGCATATCTTTTCCCCACTATTCCAAAGAGAAACTTATGTTAGCCCTTATATTCTGTGGCTTTCCAGAATAAGAGACATCTTTCCTTCAGAACCTTTGAGCTAGGTTTTATTCAAACAAGTACTCTAGGTCACCTGCAAGTCATCTACAAGCCCTAAGGCCCACTATGTCTTATCCCATTCTGGACAGAGTAAAATAACAATTTATGTAGGAAAAAGAGTTCTTTTTGATGGAGGGCAAAAATGTTATGGAAATCAGTCATTATCATCCAAGTTTCCAGAGAGCTAATGATGAAGCATTCTATTCAACTGACAGAGAGGTGACAGCTTTAGGATGCAGAACAAACATACATTTTTTGGATATAGCCAATGAGGGAATTTCTTTTGCTTGACTATGCATATTTGTTACAAGGGTTTTGTTTTTCTTTTATTTTTTTACAGTGGGTTTGGAGAAGGGAGGAAGAGAGAGAAAATTGATTGCTATTCACTGAAAAAAATAAAATTTAGCTTAAAAAAAGGAAATCAGTTATTATACTAATAAATCATTGATGCTGGGCCCTCAAGGAAGTTTACAAAGTATTGTACATGCCATAGGTATACATAATTATGAACTTAAAATATAAAATTTCTTTCTTCCTTCCTTTCTTCCTTTCTTCCTTCCTTCCTTCCTTCCTTCCTTCCTTCCTTCCTTTCTTTCTTTCTTTCTTTCTTTCTTTCTTTCTTTCTTTCTTTCTT
>NW_020954564.1:29099725-29144427 GCF_900497805.2 Vombatus ursinus
TTCTTTCTTTCTTTCTTTCTTTCTTCTTTTCCTTCCCTTCCCTCTGTCCACACAGGATATCACACCCTTACCTGAGGGTTTTCTATCCAAAGGAATGTAAATTTTGATTGCTGAAACCTCACAAGATATCTTGGGGTTTATAGGCTAGATTTCTTTCTTAAGGACTACGCCTTAAACCAAAATCACTTTGGCTCTCATTGATTGGTCAACAATAGGTCCCGGGCCATGGCCCACTTGGTCATCGTTTGGGCCCCGATTGGCTCAGAGTTAATGTAAATAGTAATTGATTCTGTTTTGGCCAGAAACCCTGAGGGTCTTTCCCCTCCCATTTTTTTTTTTTTTAACTAGGTAAAAGAGACCATTCTCTGCCTCATTTCTTACTGAGACTTGGGAAAGACCTTAGCTTAAAAAAACCAAGGTCTCTCACTGCATCTAGGTCAATCTCCAGTCATCCTGATCTATATCTTGCCACTGGACCCAAATGTCTCTGGAGGAGAAAGTGAGGCTGGTGACTGCACAGCCTTCCCTCACTTAAATCCAATTCACTTGCATGCCCTGGCATCACCTCCCTGATGTCATAGTCCTCTTTGAGAATGAAGGACAAAAAACAACAACAAGAAAACAACAACAACAAGAAAACAACAACAACTCCATGGAAGACCAGCACTAGAAATGACCTTGGAGATCTTGTAGTTTGAACCACCTTGTTTTACAGATCAAGAAAGTGAGGCTTAAAGAGGGCATGTGATCTACCCCCAAATCACACAGCCAGATTGGGACAGAAAGAACCTTCTTTCTTTGTATCCCTAGCCACTTAGTACAGTACCTGGGATATAATAAGTACTTAATAAATGCTTGGTTTTTGATTGATTGTTTTTCTTATTGATCAATGTTGACATTAGCTTTTCCAAGGTAATTCTCAGAACATACATCTTTTTTCCTGTATTGTTTCTAATTATTGGCCATTTGGATTAATTTCAACCTCTTATTGATATTAGCCACATCAAAAACTGAACTCTGTGTGTGAGTATTTTTTTCAAGGCTAACCATTTATTTGCTTGAGGATATTCCCTTTAATGGAAATCATTAGGGTCAATGGGAAAATAAAAATACTGAATTTTGCATATTAATGCACGGAAACAGTGGAATGAAAAGAATTCCTGGCTGGCAGTCATGAAAGCTGGGTTCAGATCAGGTTCTACTTAATGGAAATCTTGCAAGCAAAGGCCTTTACATACCTTAAAATATAATATAAATGGAATATATTATTATAGTCCCAACATCTGCTATTAACTCACTGTATGACATTAGGTAAATTGTTTAATCAATCACTAAGCACATCCTACATTCTCACTTTTGTATGTGTATCCCTCAAACCCAGTACTGTGCCTGGCCAAGAGTACAAACTTTAAAAAGTTCTTTGTTTAGTCATTTCAGTTGTGTCTGGCTCTTCATGACCCCATTTGGGGATTTCTTGGCAAAGATACTGGAGTGGCTTGCCCTTTCCTTCTCCAGCTCATTTTCCAGATGAGAAAACCAAGGCAAACACTGTTAAGTGACTTGTCCAGGGTCATACAGCTAGTAAGAAAACAACAACAAAGTATTTTTTAAGTATTATTATCCCCATATTATAAATGAGGAAACTGAGGCAGACAGAAGCTAAGGGACTTATCCAGGTTCAAATCCAGTCTCAGATACTTACTAACTATATGACCCTGGATATGTCCCCTAGCTTCTGTCTGCCTCTGTTTCCTCAGCAATAATATGGGGATAATAATAACACCTACCTCTCAGCGTTATTTTGAGGACAAAATGAATTAATAGTTGTAAATTGTTTTGCAAACTTTAAAGCCCTACAGTAATATTAGCTATTATTGTTATTATTTGCCCAAGGTCACATAGCATCTCCTGGCTTCTAGACAAACTCTTTATCTACCTTGTCAATCATAAGAAAAGGCATATTCATATAACACATGGGCAGAGTATAGGGAACATGCTTTACAAATGACTATGGTGACATATGGATATCTCATAGAAGTGAGTGGGTAGTAGGTTAGTAAATATGCATGCGCACACACACACACACACAGAGTCTGACTTATCTATATAGAAACCAATAAGAAAAGGGGAAAAAAAAGCCACAGGAGATGATAGTTGCAACACGAGCTGGGGCTGGAGAGCAATGACGATTCCATGACTGAGGGGGCACAAGTGGAGACCTGCTGGGTTAGGAATCGCCATGGCAACAGGAGGGTCTTGATTGACTTAATCATCTTGTTATTCAGAACTGTGCTGCTTTCTCTTTCCAGGGCTGGGGGAGAAGGCTAGCTTTAGCTCCTCTTTAATTTCATGAATTCCCCAGTTGATGCATCATGTCAGAAGGCATCAGTCATGTCCTGTTATGTAACTCAATGGGGCTGACATTATAGGACATGACATACCCAGACTAGTCCCCAAAGCTGTCTAAGGCATGTGCTTCTTCTACATGAGGGACACAGAGCTGGCAATCTCAAGTACCAAAGATGCCTTGCTGGGTGTGAGTAGAAGGCAAAAACTGGTCCCCTCATAATGATCTCAAAGCCAAGCTCTCTCCTGGTTTAATCCTTGTTTCCTTTGTAGCTTAGGAACCCTCACCAGTGCTTACCTTCTTACCAGGTTTCTTTGTCTCCATGGCACAGCATAGCAAGTCTGGGACTTGGGGTCGGGAGAACGCAGACTTAATTTCTGTGATTTCTCAATTTTTATCATTTATACAAACTGTATGACTGGGGGTATGTCCCTTCTCAGTTTCCTTATCTATGAAATGGGGCTAGTATTACCTGCACTATCTGCTTTATACAGTCATTGGGCAGTAGGTGCTTTGCAAACTTTAAAGTACTATAGGAATTTGTGTGAGCCATTATTATCGAGTTAGTCTTCTTGCTGGTGGTCATGACCTTGAAGGATCATAGGATTTAAATGGGTTAGAGCTCAAAGGGATCATAGGATCATAGATGTATAAGGGACCTTAGAGGGAAATCATCTAATCCAATCCTCTCATTTTATGGATAAGGAAACTGAAGCCTAGGGAGGTTGAGTGACTTGCCTAAGGTCATACAGGTGGTAAATGGCAGAGGCAGGATTTGAACCCAGGTCCTCTGCCTTGGTATTCAGTGGTCTCTACAACCTCTTGGTTAGATGAACAGGATATTGTTGAACCTCTGAACCCACAAAAGTCCATGACAAAATTGTGTTCACTAGAGTAATACTGAGATGGAATGCAGAATTTAGACACCAATAGCACAGAACAGAGTCCACTTAGCTTGCCTTGACCTCCATGTCCTCATCTTCCTTGTCATATTTTGTAATGTCACTTCAGGAAGCCCTCTCCCTTCGGGCCAGAACTCTCACTCAAAGAGCTGTCAGATACTCGTCCAATGATCTATGGGGAAATTTGTGGTGGTGGTGGGGTTTCTTCCAAGAACAGGAGGGAACACTTGTGGTCTAAGCTCTTAGAAATTCTGCCTACTTGCTTGGCATTATGAGATTTTATCTCTCAGCTAAGTCAGAGGACAGCCTTTCCAAAGCAGGCCAGGCCATCTGCCACTTAGAGTTGAATGTCTTGGTTGGCAGGCTCCTCCCAAAAGAGCCAAGCTCCTGAATACTCTCTGTGCAGTGACCTGAACAGTGCCGTGTGATAACTTAACAAATGCTGCCTGATGACGTTTCAGAGCCCTTTGGGGACCGTAAGGCCTAAGAATGATGGTTAGTGTGCTTAAATATCCCTCAGCCCCATTTCTCAGCGACATTGACTGACAAGGTCTCATATTCTGTGAGCACATCTGTTTGCTTTGGGGCAGCTTGATTTGAGCCTTTTCAGTGACTCAATAAGGCATATGGTATGTGTGGAAACTCTTGGAGGAAGAGATTGATCTGTTCAACACCTCATTCCAATATCACAGACTCATACCTCAAAATTGACCTTAAGGGTCACAGGTCATAGGATCATAGATATAGGGCTGGAAAGGTCTTCAAAAGTTGAGTAGTTCAGCTCCTTTATCTTACATATGAGGAAACTGTTGTCCAGTGAGGTCTTGTAAACTTCCCAGGGTCACACAGGCAGAGTCGTAGGTAGAATTTGAACTCTAGCCCTCTCCTACCACAGCAAGTGGTCTTTCCACTGTTGCATCCTGCCCTCTCTATTCTAACCTGTACATGACAATGAATACCTTCTGCAACAGCACTAAGTGGTCATCCAGTGCTGCCGGGACACTCTGCTGTAAAGTGAACACATTCCCTCCCAAAGTAGCCCTTTCCATCTTTGTTTAGCTCTGACTTAGGGGAAATTTGTGCTTATTTCAATGGAACTCTAATTTCACTTCAGTCTAGATGGGTGACCCTGGGCAAGTCATTTTACTTTTGTTTGTCTCAGTTTTCTCAACTGTAAATGGGAAACTGTAAAACCCTATTTTGTAGGGTTATTGTGGGGATCAAATGAGATATTTGTAAAGTGCTTAGCAGAGTACCAGGCACATAGTAGGTGCTATATAAATGCTTATTACTTTCCCTTTCCTCTTCCCCAGTAGAAACTCTCTCCATCAGTCTGGATCACAACCTATCCATGCCTTCTCATCCTGTGTAATCCATGTCCATGTTCTTTTA
The DNA here is from genome assembly GCF_900497805.2 of Vombatus ursinus. Classification (NCBI taxonomy): domain Eukaryota; kingdom Metazoa; phylum Chordata; class Mammalia; order Diprotodontia; family Vombatidae; genus Vombatus; species Vombatus ursinus. The sequence goes on from NW_020954564.1 coordinate 29,104,367, forward strand.
TAAATACTGCCAACATACTAGAGGCCATCCTCTAGGTTTCTTTACATTTGTGGGCTCCAGTAGATCACCCTGTCTCTCTATTATCCTTTACTCTCATCACATGACCAGTCTACCTTTTCAGAAATCTATATTTCTACCCTGCTATCCTTTAATGCGTGTGTCATCATTAGAAATATGCTGCAGCAAGCTTGTGCCCCACTGCCCTGCAGGTCGCATATAGTTCTGATTCCTTGGAGATTGTGGTGTTTGAAGATTTTCAACAATACAGAACCACCAGGAGAACATTCATGTTAAAAAAAAAAAAAAGATGAGCCTTTGCACTGGAGAATGTTTTAAATCCATCAAAGCACTCTGAAATTTTCTAAATGCAACCCTTATTAGTATTGAATTGTAGGCCTGATTCATGTTTATATTCAATGCCTGCTCCAGGAATATTTACTCGTGTACATATACGATTGTGGGAAATCAGACAGTCAAATCTACTTCGGAGTAGCTCTGATTGTTTGAAATTGTTTTCCTTACATTAAACCTAAATCTGCCTCTCTACAATTTCCACTCATTACTCCTGGTTCTGCCCTCAAGAGCCACAATTTTTGGTTGTTGTTTAGTTGTTTCAGTTGTGTCTAATTCTCTGTGACACTATTTGGGCTTTTTTTTTTTTTTTTTTGCAAAGATACTGGAGTGGTTTGCATTTTCCCTCTCTAGCTCATTTTACAGATGAGGAAACTGAGGCAAACAGGGTTAAGTGACTTGCCCAGATTTGAACTCAGGGAGATGAGTCTTCCTGATTCCAGGCCTTGTACTCTATCCACTGTGCCACCTAGATGCAAGCAAGGGTCAGATAGAATAAATCTAATCACTCCTTTAAATGATAGCTCTGGGGGCAGCTAGGTGGCGCTGTGGATAGAGTACCGGCCCTGGAGTCAGGAGGACCTGAGTTCAAATCCCACCTCAGACCAAACACTTGACACTTATTAGCTGTATGACTCTGAGCAAGTCACTTAACCCCAATTGCCTAAAAAAACAAAAAAAAACCAAAAAAACAAATGATAGCTCTTAAAATGCTTGAAGACAATGTTCATGTCCCCTCAACTTCTTTTCTGTCCTAAACATCCCCAGTTCCTTTACCTAATGCTTGCATGACTTGGTCTCTAGATCTCTTACAATCTTGGTATCTCTTTTTTACAGGTACTTCAGTTTATTGTCCATCCTGAACCGTGCTGTCCAACAGAAGTGCATAGATAATGTGGTCTCACCAGGGCAGAGGACGATAAGGTTATCCCCTCCCATATTCTGGATTCTATGTCTCTCAATGCTTTTTAGTAGATTGCTTTAGCTTTGGGGGCTTTCAGGTCACATTGTCCAGTCATTCTGAGCTTGTAGTCCATTCAAGACCGGCATTTTTTCACATGGACCAAGTTAGGCCAAGCTAACTTCATTCAAGATTTGATGAACACCTAGAGTACTTGTTATACAGAGTTGAGAGTGGGGCATAGAATGACATTAAATGAGCTCAAAGGAGAAGCCAAGGCAGTTGCAATTATGTCCTAGTGGGATCCTAAATCCACAGAGTCAAATAATCTCTGAGTTGGAAGAGATCTCATGAACCACTTATTCTAAAATGTACATGCCCAAAAGTCTTCTTTAAACCATTCTTAATAAGTTGTCATCTGGCCCAGAGTAATTATGGCCTGAGTGCCAAATCTGACCCATCACCTGCTTTTCTAATGGTCCAATGGTTTGGTACCATTCTTAACTCATGGATTGTACAAAAACAGATGGCGGGCTAGATTTAGAGGCAGCGAGGTGGAGCAGTGGATAGAGTGCTGGCCCTGGAGTCAGGAAGACCTGAGTTCAAATCCGATCTCAGACACATACTAGCTGTTTGAACCTGGGTAAGTCTTTTAATCTCAATTTGCCTCAGTTTCCTAAATTGTAAAATGGGGATAATCACAGTACCTACCTCCCAGGGTTGTTTCGAGGATTAAATGAGATGACACTTATACAGCAGTTAGCATAGCACTTGCTGCGTGGTAAGCACTATATAAATGTTAGCTGTTATTATTACTATTTGGTGCTTGAGTCATAGTTTGCTGACCCTTGCTTTTACTTAAAGACCTCTAGAGAGAGAGAACCAACTACTTCCTAGTTATTCATTCCACTTTGGGATGGTTCTAATTGTTAAGGAGTTTTTCTTTATCTCAAGCCCAAATCTGCTTTTCTACAATTTCTACCCACTGCTCCTGGTTCTGTTCTCTGGGGCCAAGCTACAAAAATCTAATCCCTCTTCTACATGACAGCCCTTTAAATTCAACTCTGAAAGGAGTTGATGAGATTTTGGCCTCTCCAAAAGACTGGACCAATGGAATTGGATGCTGCCCAATAGTCCAAGAAACTAGTTTCTGGGATTGCCACTGGCTGGGAGGGGGATGGGGGGGGGGTGGGGGGGGGGGGGGGGGGGGGGGGGGGGGAACTTTCATTAATCAGCCCCAGGATTGTGTGCCTGGGGACTAGAGGAAGATAAGTGTCTTCAACAGGAGCATGATATTGCTCTAAGAAAAAGAAGGATAAAGGGGGCCTGAGAAGGAGGATGAGGTGTTTCTGAGAGTATGTGCTCAGCACACTCCAATGCATAATGTGAGTGTCAATCAGAGGTACAGGTTTGTACAGCTGATAATTTGTAGCTGGAACATGGTGTTTTTTCAATGAGCCCAATTTAGCTCCTGTGGAGAAATTACCATATGAGAGCCTTCTCAGGCAGAGCACAGAAGGGCAGAGGACTGGGGAAGTGATGCGTGTGTGTGTGTGTGTGTGTGTGTGTGTGTGTGTGTGTGTGTGTGTGTGTGTGAGCTTAAGGTTGAATCATTTTCAGAGATTCCTGACTTAAGCCCCTTAGGTAGCAGATGGATCTTTGTTTTATGAGACTTGTATCAGAACTAGAGGAAAAGGAGGACATGTGATGTTTCCATAACAGATTTGGGCAGATATTGCTTCCCCCAGCACCTCCTGGAGCCCTAAAAACTCTAATTTGCTGCGGAGAGAGATCTGTGTCTGTCCTCATGGGCTTTGATCTCTGATCAAAATTCAGGGTTTCATAAGCTGTGACTCCAAGCCTGATGAAGATGGTACTAAATCCACAAAAAGCCTGCCTAAAGTGATCCAGTTCAGTCTGCACTTTTGAACCTTTCCCCAGTGTTTCACCCCTAGGCCTTCCCCATATACCTAGCGCTCTGCCAAAGTGAGCTAAAATAAGCTCCTGTCTCAAGCATGGCAGAAGAGCATGAGGCTATAAGAGAACTGGGAAGGGGGAGGGAGAAAGGGATGTGGAGATTGTGGAGATGCATGCCCAACATTTGGGCCTCAACAGGAGCTGGTAGGAAGTGGCTCAAGGCTTGTGTTTCATGTGGTGTTTTGACAGTTCCAGGCCAGCAGTCCTAGGACCGGATGATTTAGAGAGTACAGATCTCAAAGAGTAGAAAAGTAATTGTGGTGACCCTGCCAAAATGTTCTTTCTTTGTGATTAAGGATTTCAGGTGGGCTATGGATCATCCTAAATTTAGAGAGGAGAGGAGAAATGCATGTTATCGCATTAGTGACGGGGATTTCCTTGGAATAATCACACCTCATCCTTCCCGCTCCCCCCAGAGTTCTGGATATCTTTACAGAGCCATGACTGAGTGAATACTCAGAACTCAGGGAGCTAAGCCGGACTAAAATTTCTAGCACTGCCAAGTAAACTTTGTTATGTGACATGCTGAACAAATAAACCTACTACCAGGATGCAGGGCTTCACTTCAAGAGTTTGATTCAAAGTATGGAGCCAATTTGAGAGGAGGTTGTATGGCATGGTGGAAAGTGGGCTGGCTGGCTTAGGAGTCAGTCTGAATCCTGACTGCAGTTTAACTACTTGTGTGATCTTGGACAAGTCACTTCAGTTTCTTCATCTGTAAAATGAAAGGGTAGGATGAAATGCTCTAGATAGTGAATATATGCCTTTTCTCTTCAACCATTTTATTGGCAAACAAGTACAAATAATGGTGTCTTTGAGAACAGTGATGTGATGAGACATTGTGCATTTGTGTTAAATTGTAGGAAGCAGCTAGGTCTGGAATAAGGAAGATCTGAGTTCAAATATGGTCACAGACACTTACTAGCTGGATGACCCTGGGCAAGTCACTTAACCCCTATTTGCCTCAGTTCCTCATCTGTAAAATGGGGACACACTGAAGAAAGAAATGGTAAACCTCTCTAGTATCTTTGCCAAGAACACTACATGGACAAGTCCATAGAGTCAGACACAACTGAACAATTAGACTGTAAGCCCCTTCAGAGCAGGGACTATCTTTTGCCTCTTTTTCTGTATCCCCAACAATTAGTACAGTGTCTGGCACATAGTAGGTGCTTAATAAATGTTTACTGAATTTATTGAATTTGAAAGCTATGTCAGTTAACCTAGAGGTTCCCTTCCATTTCTAAATCTTTTATTCCATGATCTCAAAGAAATATTTCCTAACAATTAGGATTGTGGATCTTGAGATGGAAGGGATGCCAGGAGGTCATCCAGTCCAACGCCCTCAACTGATAGATGAGTAAATATGACTTCCCCAAATTCATACTGGTAATTGAACATCAGAGGGTGAGATCTGGCTGTCCTAAAATAGAAATTGTTGACTTGGAAGGTAGTGAGTTTTCTATCACTAGAGCTCTTCCAATGGCTGGCTGGTCACTGGTCAGGGACACTGCAGAAGGGATGCCTGCTCCAGTGGGGGTTGGGTTGAATGATCTCTGAGGGCTCTTCCAACTTGAGATTGTGAAGTTCTCTGATAAGAGAGCCACAGTGCATCTCCTATCCCACAGGGGTATGCCCACTTTCTCTCATGTCCCCCGCTGCTTTCAAACCAGAGTAAGTTATATTACTGACAAGCTGCATGCTTTGCCATCTGCTTGGGTAAAAAACCTACGTGTCCATGTGAAGAATGACAGCATATTTAGGCTACTTATTAAACACTGTTTATCTCCTAAAAGCAACCAACAACATAGTTAATCAAAGACAGAGCAGATGTGCCTTATGGTATTCAAAAGTTACTTTTCCTATCTCCCATTTTCTCCTTCCTTGGACACCCTAGGGAGTCCTGAAAGAGAAGATCGAGCCAAGAATATGGCTTGAGGTATAGGGCTTGAGGGGAGGGGGATGGGGAGCAGAGATCTGAGTGATTCCTGACAACCTCCCAACCTATCCTGGCTAGTCTGTTGCAATGGGGTTAAGGAAGAGAGAAGATAGAAGGGGAAGTCAGAAGAGATGCTCTGGAACGATTATCATCTGATCAGGAGGAGGAGAGTAGGATTCAATCCACTAAAACAGAGCCTGGTTCCTGTTCTCTACCAACTTAAGTACAGGCCCAGATTCTAACATGATACTTCACCCTGGAGGTCACCTTGTCTCAAGTGGATGCATTCCATTTTCCTTGAGCTCTCAAGAATTTTAGCTTTTCTTTTTTTAACTTAAAGAACAGGAACTTTTCACTCAGTGACCATATGTCCCCATGTTTTCACTTTCTACCTGCAGAAAGTTAGCAAAACAAAAAAACCAACAAAAAAAAAATTAAGCAAGATCTCAGAGTTTGAAATTCTTCTAACTGGCACTCCCTTCATGAAAAAATAAACTATATTTGTCATTACTCTAAAACTAAAAAAAGTCCACTAGACCATTTTTTAAATTACAAAACATTATTTTAAGTCACCTTAGGAGTAAAGTATAAGAAAAAAGTGTAACTTTATAGGTCATAATGATTAATCAGGCAACACTGGGGATGCTGAAATAACTTTCAAATGTACAATGTCTCATCACATCACTTCTCAAACTCACTATTATTTGCATTTTTTTTTTACCATTGAAATTAGAATTGGAAGAGGGTATGAGACATTTTATAACAAGGTCAAGGGGAGAAGGATGCTTGTTTGAATTTATTAAAACACGTATTGCTCACAGACAGGTATTACTTCTCACTTTGTACCTAATTTTAACCTTGTCAAAGACAAAGCATAAAAGCCTTAGCTAATGTGTAACTTTTGACAAGTTTGGCAGTGTATATATACACACATGCACATACATACATGTACATATACAAGTGTACATGTCTACATGTGTGTGTAAAATTTGCTCATATGTGTACTAGCATGTATGGACTGAACACCAGGCACTGTTTTTATCCAAAATTTAAGGCTTAACTATTTGTTGTTCTTCTTTGAATGTGATGAACTTGAAAATGGAGGAAAATGAAGTAAAATGAGGAACATCCCTCATCATAACTGATGGTAGAAAGTTTGGGCCAGGTTCCAATGACTTCGACTTTTGAGGTCCTGCGACCTCTGGCAATTCCCAAGAAGGAACTCCCAAGTTCCCAAGGCATTCGCAAGAGAACAGGGAAGTATTCAGAAAGTCTTAATCAAGGATTCAACCATTGCTCACATGGGACACCCCACCATCTTTGTCTAAGACCTTTGGGGGAAAGCTGGGCTTTAAAAAATGTAACAACTTGCAGTAAATCCCACCAAAGGAAACTCTCCCTAAAGAGGCAGATATCCCAGAGGGAAAGAAACACAAGGAAAGCCACCTTCAGATTCCCCAGAGCCACATTTCTCTGCCACAACCCAAGAGTTTCACTTGGTTCTCTTCTCCCCCCTGACTGTATAGTCAGCTATAGAATAGGAAGGCTAATCTAGCGACAAGAAGATGATTTCAGCTTTTGGAGGCTGGCCCCGGGAAGCCTCAGAGAGGGACACAAACTGGGGTGCCCTTGATGGAGTCATTGGTAACAGCTGCTGCCTTCTTGCTGTCTCCCTCAAATACCCAGCCTTCCCAATTGTGGTGGCAATCAAGAAACTCAATACATCCTTCCTTTTGAAAACAAGGGTAAATAATTTTAGGGTTCTAGAAAGCATTTTCAAAATAATTCCACCTTCCAAACGCTCATGTGTTGGGAGGGAACCCTTGACAAGCTTTTCCATGAGTGGCTACTCTTATTTCAATGTCACAGACAAAATATCTTTGACAAGGTGTGGCTGTCTTTGTGGCTTCAAGGTAATGCTTGGTTTTCCTTAGAGCTGCTATAGAAACTTCACTTTTAGAAATAGTTAAATGGTTCTTTCGGAACCAAGTGTTATGGCTTTGGGGATATGGCTAGTAATATATTTGCATTAGCTGGAGAAACTGCTTTCAAGTGGAATCATTGCCTTGGGGTATAAGGGCATCTTGCTGTCACCAATGATGATATTGAGGATTATTTCAGTTTGAACACCCTATAAATGAAATGACACATGCAGAGCTCAATTAGTTGCATTGTGGGTGCCCATTGTCTAGAGACTAAGGACCTGCTCATATTCAGAGGCCAGGTTTGAATCTCTGCTAAGCAATTCTCCCACGGGGAATTCTGAAGCATTTCTTCTTGTCTTTTCTTAACTGTTTTTCAACTTTTCTTAGACCTGCCCTTTTTTGTTTTCTTGTATTTGAAGCTTGAGATCCTACACTGCCTTCTGCTTTGAGTTATAAAAGATCACAACTCAAAATTCGAAGAATACCAGGAAGAGAAGTTTCCCACACCAGAAATGATTTTTTGAAATGAATTTGAACTTCCAAGCCTCCCTCCCCACAACCCTATCATCTTGCACTTTGAAAGACTCTTAAATCAGGATGCTGATTGCCAAGGAGGGGTCCTGCTGTTAAGAATCCTCCCGTTTTCTCTGTGCCTGGGGCGATCTCCTGTGCCTGTGCATCCAGAGGGATGGACATTTTTCTGCCTAACTTGGAGGCTGTGGGTTTTATGCCGAACATTCAAAAAGAACCACGCGCAGCAGGGCCCCAGAGAGCAAGCAGACAAATCTCCTCCAGAGGCAGCCGTAGGGAGAGCTGCCTCACTTTAATATTAATAAGATGCAGTTTGGATTTCACAAGGAATTTTTAAAGGGCTCATTTCCCTGGCCAACCTCCTTTCCCCTGCCCTCTCCCCAAACTATTTTTTCTTTAATTTAGATTCTTCTAAATCAAGTATAGCAAAATTTAGGGAGGGAAGTCTCCAAGAAGGTGCTACATTTCTGAAAGCTTTCAAGCCATGATCATCATATTTTGTCATTAGGACACAATCTATTCATGTCCAGTCTGCTGCTCCCCTGGGGAAAAAAAGTAGGAGGGGTTGGGAGGTAAGAGTCTTCTCAGAGCAGGGCACTGATAGGCTCATAAATTTAGAATGGAAGGGATTTTAGAGGTTATGAGGTCCAGCCCCTTCATTTTACATATGAGGAAACTGAGGCTGATTGATGAAGGGACTTGCCCAAGATCACATAGTAAAAATAATTATTAGCACTTATATTGTACCTACTATATGCCAGACGTTCAGTCAAAATCATCTCATTTGATTCTCACAACAGCCTTGGGAGGTAGTTACTACTATTATCCCCATTTTATAGATGAGGAAACTGAGGTTAAATGATTTGCCCAGAGCTAGTAAGTATCTAAGGTCAGATTTGAACTCAGGTCTTCCTGGCTCAGGGTTCAGAAGTTTCTTCACTATGCTACTGCCTCTCACTTCATTTGTTTTTAAAATTAAATTTTAGATTTTCAATTAAGAAAAATCAACTGTCTCTTCCTCCCATCCCTGACCATTAGAAAAAGAAAGGAAAAAAGAAAACTCATAACAAACATGCAAAATCAAGCAATATAAATTCAAGCATTGGCCAAGTCCAAAAACTATGTGTCTCATTCTGCACCCTGAGTCCATTGCCTCCCTCAGGAGGAGGGTAGCATGCTTCTCCACAGGTTCTTTGGAATCATGGTTCATCATTGTGATGACTAGAGTTCTTAAGGCTTTCAAAGTTGTTTGTTTTTAGAGTGTTGCTATTGTATAAATGTGTTTTCCTTGTTCTGCTTACTTCACTTCTGCAAGTCTTCACAGGTTTCACTGAAAACATCCTTCTCATCATTTCCATTAGCACAATAGAATTCTACTCCATCCCTACTCTTGCTTCATTAAGATACTGAACGGACCTCTTGTTCCTCAAGTCCATGACCAGAATAGAGAGCTAAAGAGCTTGTGTGACTGATGTTCTGGAGTTTTCAAAACTGCTTGTCCTTGAGATATGCAAGCTATGATTCACTGGACATAATTTAAGACCAGATGAGACATAGAACTTAAAAGGACCTCAAGAGAAAACTGTATACTCAAAAGGCAGCAAGAAATTTGCCTTAGCCATTACTCTATCCTCCACAATACTTCAGAGAAAGCCTTCATCCAAAATTAATAATATCAACTAACATTTTTACAAATGACATAATTGTCATTTGATCCTCACAACAACTCTGGAAGGCAGGTGCTATTACGACTCCCATTTTGCAGAGGAGTATACAGAGGACAGATGAGTTGCCTGGGGTCTCTAATAAATAAAGCCAAAATTCAAGCCCACATGTTCCTACTCTGAATCAAGGGCTCTTTCTTCTTTACCAAGCCCTGTACAGGTATGTAGATGATGCCATAGTGTACAGAGTATCAGGCCTGGAGTCAGGAAGACCTGACTTCAAATTTTACCTCAGACATTTAAATGGGGAAGGTGTGCCATGAAGCAGAATGGTCCAGTGGAAGGAGCTTCCATCTGATTTCCTTGAACCTCTGTTTCTTTGTAAGATGAGAAATTGGGCATCCATGGCCTGGGAAGTTTCTTCCAGCTCTCTAGCTATGATCACAGTTTCATATGTTCCTATGACTAGATGGTTTCTGGGGTCCCTTCTAGTCTCAATCTATGGCTGTTGGGTCTGGAGGCAGAGAATCTGAGTTTCAGAAGCCAGATCTCTCACTTGTTCCTAGTGTGAACTTAGGTCTGATACTTTATCACCTTAAGCTTCAGTTTACTCATCTTTATTATTGTATTTTTAATAGTATTTTTTCCCAATTACATGTCAAGACAATTTTTAGAATTCATTTTTACAAGATTTTGAGTTGCAAATTTTTCTCCCTCCCTCCCTCACCTCCTCTCTTCCTAAAATGGTAGGCAATTTGATATAGGTTACACATGCACTATCATGTAAAACATATTTCCATATTAATCATAGTTGTGAAAGAAGAAACAAATCAACAGGAAAAAAAAACATGAAAAAGAATAAAGTAAGTGAAAAAAATAGGCTTTGATCTGCATTCAGATTCTGTCAGTTCTTTATCCGGTTGTGGATAGCATTTTCCTTCATGACTACTTTGTACTTATCTTGGATCATTGTGTTGCTGAGAAGAGCTGAGTCATTCATAGTTGATCATCACACAATGTTGCTGCTACTGTGTACAATGTTTTCCTGGTTCTACTCAATTCACTTTGCATCAGTTTGTACAAGTCTTTCCAAGTTTTTCTAAAATCTGCCTGTTCATCATTTCTTATAGGACAATAGTATTCCATTACATTTATATACCACAACTTGTTCAGCCATTCTTCAATTGATGGGCATCCCCTCAATTTCTAATTCTTGGCCACTACAAAAACAGCTGCTATAAATATTTTTGTACATGTGGGTCTTTTCCCCATTTTTATGATCTCTGTGGGATACAGACCTAGAAGTGGTATTGCTGGATCAAAGGGTACGCACAGTTTCATAGCCCTTTGGGCATAGTTCTTATTGTTCTCCAGAATGGTTGGATCAGTTTACAACTCCACCAACAATGTATTAGTGTTCAATTTTTCCATGTCTTCTTCAACATTTAGTATCTCATCTTTCCCTCCACTAAAACAGTTTTTTTTGTGCCTTTTTTTTTAGTGAGGCAATTGGGGTTAAATGACTTGCTCAGAGTCACACAGTTAGTGAGTGTTAAGTGTCTGAAGTCAAATTTGAACTCAGGTCCTCCTGATGCCAAGGCTGGTGCTCTATCCAACGTGCCACCTACCTGTACCTTTAGCACCTCTTCACAAGAAATAATTTACCCCCTTCTACCTCTCCCTTCTTTCTGCACCCAGTGTACTCCTCTTTCTCAGCCCTTAATTATTTTTATGTCATTCCCTCAAATTTACCTTATTCTCATACCCTCTGCCTATGTATATTCCTTCTAGCTGTATTATTAGTGGTACAATTTTTAAGAATTACAAGTCATTTTCCATGTAGGGGTGTAAATAGTTTTCCATGTAGGGATGTAAATAGGACAGTTCCATTGAATCCCTTTTGTTTTCTTTTCTTTTTATGTTTTTTTAGGTTTCTCTTAGGTCTTAATATTGGAGGTCAATTTTTTGGTTTAGTTCTGATCTTTTCTTCATGAAAGCTTGAAATCCCTCTATTTCATTGAATAACCATTTTCCCCCTTGGAATATTGTGCTTACTTCTTCCAGGTATGTGATTCTTGGTTGTAGTCCTAACTCCTTTGTCTTCTGGAATATCGTGTTTCACGACTTCTGATCTTTTAATGTTGCAGCTGCTAAGTACTGCGTAATTCTGATTGTAGCTCCTTGATATTTGAATTGTTTCTTTCTGTCCACGTGTAGCATTTTTTTTCTTGTTCTAATAGTTCTGAAATTTGACTAAAATTTTGCTTGGAGTTTTTATTTTGGATTCTCTTTCCTGAGGTGATTGATCGGTAGATTCTTTCAATGTCTGTTTTGCCTTCTGGTTCCAGGATATCAGGAAAGTTTTCCTTGATAATTTCTTGAAAGATGCCATCCAGTTTCTCCTTTTGATCATGGTTTTCAGGTAGTCCAATGATTCTGACATTGTCTCTCTTGGATCTATTTTCCAGGTCAGTTGTTTTTCTAATGAGATATTTCACATTTTCTTCTATTTTTTTTCATTCTTTTAAATTTGTTTGATTGATTCTTGATGTCTCATGGAGTTATTAGCTTACACTTTTTTAATTCTAACTTTTAAGGAATTGTTTTCCCCAGTTAGCTTCTGTATTTTCTTTTCCATTTGGCCAATCTTTAATCTTTAAGAAGTTATTTTCTTCAATGGATTTTTGTATCTCCTTTTCCATTTGGCCAATCTTACTTTTTAAGCAGTTGCTTTCTTTTTCCAAGCTGTTTATTCTTTTTTCATAGTTCTCTTGCATCACTCTCATTTCTTTTCCCAATTTTTCTTCTACCTCTCTTATGTGATTTTTAAGCTCCTTTTTGAGCTCTTCCATGAGTTTTTTTTTTCCCTGGGCTTGAGACCACTTCCTGTTTTCCTTGGGGTTTTGTCCATGGGTGTTTTAACATTGTTGTCCTCTTCTGAGTTTGTGTCTTGGTTTTCCCTGTCACCATAATAACTTTCTATGATCAGATTCTTTTTGTTGTTGTTGTTTGCTCATCTTTTTTGGCCTTGTATCCTTTCTTTTAAATGTGAGCTCATCTTGTGCCAGGGGATGCAGTCTTTGGCTGTTTAACTGGTGTTGTGCTGATGTTGCCCTGAGACCTGTAGGAGACCCTTGTGCCTGGTGCTGCGCTGAGAGAGTGGGGTGGAGGGTGACTGGTACTGCTGGAAGTCACAGGGGTCTGGCAGCTTACCTGATGCTGAGCCAAGGTCCTAATGCTGGTGGAGTCTGGTGTGTGCTAAGGCTGGTGGAGTGTTTCTGCATTTGCCTATGGCTATACTGAAGCATGTGGTGGTCTGGCCTTTGGAGGTTGCCTGACTACCTGGGTCTGTACTGAAGCATGTAGTGGTTCTTGGAGCTGGAGTTTGCTGGTTTTCCTGGCTACGCTGAGGCATGTGGGGGTCCTAGTGTTGGTGTTTGCCTGCTCCACAGCACTGGGGCTCAGGCTCTAATTCTGGTTTGCTAAGGTGGGGCTTACTGATGACTCACTGGGCTGCTTCCTGTTCTATCCTCTGCTCCCCTTTTACCTGAGACAGACCTTTCTTGTTGATCTTCCAAGTTTCTTAGGCTAAAAGATTGTTTCACATTGTGTTTTTGCTGGCTCTGCTATTTGTTTTGTTGCATTATTTTACAGTTGCTTGAAGGTGAATATGGGAGAGTTATGTCAATTTACTACTTAATCCACCATCTTGAGTCCTGGAAGTACCCGAAAATCTTTTTCTCATATTTAAAATGAGAAGTTTGGACTCTACAATCACCAAAGTCCCTTCCTCTCTTTTTATTTTTTTCCCAATTTATTTATTTTTTAACTTTAATACTAAACTAGTTTTAATACTAAATAAAATGGACATTTCCATATACATTATGGAAAAAGTATTATACATGAAAGTGTGAATCTCTATTATATAAAGTTTACTTTTCTTCTGAAATTTATAAATTCAATACTTAATTTTCGAAAGTTTCTTGCTTGTCTGTGATTCCTCCTGGCCTGTATTCTAGTCTTTTCCCATTTAGGGTGAAGAGGGAAAGAACTTATCCCTAATCCCCTTCTCCCTCCTACCCATTTCCCATTGGATAAAAAAAAGAGGAAAAGTCTTTATAACAAATATGCATAGTCAAGTAAAACAAATTCCCACATTTACCATGTTCAAAAATGCATGTCTCATGCTGCATTTTGAGTACATTATCTTTTGTGGGTCAGCATGCTTTATCATTGGTCTTCTAGAATTGATGCTGGTTACTAAGTTCTCTTTCAAAGTTCTTTTGTTTTTGCAACCAGTGTTATATTGTAAATTGTCTTAGTGGCTCTGCTCACTTTGCTCTGCATCAGTTCAGACATGTCTCCCCAGTTTTCTCTGAACCTGTCCCTTTCATAATTTCTTATGGCCCAATAGTTTTCCATTACATCCATATGCCATAACTCATTCAGCCTTTCTCCAATTGATAGACAGCTCCTTAACCTCTGGTTCTCTGCCACCACAGTAAGAGCTGCTATAAATACTTTTGCACATATGAGTCTTTTCTTTCTTTCTTTGATCTCTTTGGAGTATAGGCCTACTAGTGATATCATTGTATTTGTTATATTTAAGAGTATGCACAGTTCAGTGACCATGGGGACATAGTTCCAAATCACTTTCCAATTCACAGCTTCATTAAGAGTCCATTAGTGTGCCTGTTTTCCTAATCCCCTTCAATATTTTCTTTTTCTTTTTTGTCATCTTTGCTAATCTGATGGGTGATAATCTGCTAAACCATAGGGTTGTTTTAATTTGCATTTCTCTATAATTATTAGTGATTTGGGGTATTTTTCATATGCTTATTGATTATTTGGATTTTTTCCCCTTGAAAACTGCCTGTTTGTATCCTTTGACAATTTATCTGTTGGAGTTTGGCTCTTATTCTTATAAATTTGAATTAGTTCATTGGGTATAAGACATTTATGAGGTAAACTTGTTGTAAATAATTTTCCCAGTTAATTGTTTCTCTTTGACCTCATTGTTTTTTGGTTATGCAAACTTTAAAATTTTATGTAATCAAAATTATTTATTTTATCTTCTGTGATCTTCTTTTTCCCTGTTTGGTTATGAGGTCCTCCCCTTTCCATAGATTTAAAGGATAATTTCTTCCTTGTTCCTCTAACTTGTTTATGACATGATCTTTTATCTCTAAGGTATGTATTCATTTGGAACTCATCTTGGTACATACAATAATTAAGTTCCGCCAGATTGCTTTCCAGTTTTCATGTACTTTCCAGTACCCATGAATAAGTAAGAAGGCAACAATCCTGCTGCACTCTGTTCTAGATAGAACACAAATGAGGTACTGAATTTAGTTTTGAGCACCATGTTTTAAGGAAAGACCTTGATAAAGCTAGAGTATGCCCAGAGGAGGGCAGCCAGGATGATGAAAGGCATCATTGGGAAGAGTGACAGGAAATGATTATTATTATTATTATTATTACTAAGTAATCCATGGCCTTTCCATCTTCCCTAAATTGAACAGAAACACCGACCTTTATTTATACATGGCCCCCCTCAATTATAACGTGAGTTTCTTGAGGCTTGGTGTCTGGGATTAAGTGCACAATAGTCCTACACAACTCTAGATAGACTTGGATGGTCCTAGATAGACCAGTCAGTCTACAAGCATTTTTCAAGTGCCTAATATGTTCCAGTCACTCTGATAAGGGATGGGGGGTACAAAGACGGGCAAAGAACAGTCCCTGCTCTCAAACAGTTCATGTCTAATAGGGTAAGAAGCTAAATACAAATATAAAAAACAGGATAAACTGGAGATAATCAACAAGGGAAAGGCATTCACTAAGGGGGAACATCTTGTAGGAGATGTGATTTAGGAACTACATTTGTAGCATTGTGTTCAGTTCTGAGCATCACATTTTAGAACAGACATTGATAAGCTGCAGAGCATCCACAGGAAGACAGCTAGGATGGTGAAGGACCTTATGTTCATGCCACACAAGCATTTATTAGAGGAACTGGGAATATTTAGCCTGGAGAACAGAAGTCTGGCATGGGGTAGAGGGAGGACAAAGTTAGTGGTCTTCAAATGTTTGAAGGACTGTTACACAGAAAAGAAATTAGACTCAGTCTGCTTTGCCCCAGGGGGCAGAATTAGGAGCATTGGGTGGAGATTACAAAGAGAAAAATTTAGGCTTGATGTCAAGAAGAACTTTCTAATGATGCGAGCTGTACAAAAGCGTAGTAAGCTGTCATGGAAGTGAGTGGATGTCCCTTCATGAATAACTACTTGTTGAGAATGCTGTCAAGGGGATTCTTGCTCCTGAATGGATTGGATTAGATGTCCATTGAGGTCTCTTATAACTCTGAAATTTTGTGCTTCAGTGATTTTGTGACTATCTGTCAAATCCATCTTCCAATGAAGATAGTTGCCCCTTCCCCCCATACATATGTGCACCTTGACCTGGTCAGCTGGGTCGTACAGTAGATAGAGCACTGGGCCTGGAGTCAGGAAGACTCATTTTCCTGAGTTCAAATCTGGCCTCAGACACTTACTAGCTGTGTGACCCTGGGCAAGTCACTTAACCCTCTTTGCCTCATTTTCCTCATCTATAAAAAGAGAGTTGGAGAAGGAAACGGCCAACCACTCCAGTATCTTTGCCAAGAAAACCCCAAATGGGGACACGGAGAGTGGGACGTGACTAAAGCCACTGAATAATAACAAGAAGTGACTATGACCCTGAGGGTTGGGTGGTATCATTAGCAAGGGTGACATAAAATGATCATTCAGTACTACTTGACCTTTCCCTCTGCTGTGACCTGAATACAGACATGAATCGTTCTTTATTGGAATAGGAGCTCCTTGGAATGTCTTGATTTTCTATTTGTATACACACTGCTTGGCGTGTAGTAAATATTTTCCAGTACATTCCATTCTATTGTTGTTATTAATAATAACAATCACTTATAGAGCAATTGAAGGTTTCCAATACTCTTTCCTCAAAATTACTCTTTGAGATATATTAACACATAAGTATTATTATCTCCATTTTAAAGTCAAGGAAAGTGAGACTTAGAAAAGTGATGATAACTTACATTTCAATAGAGCTTTAAGGTTTACAAAGAGTTGAATAGTTTCCCTTTATAAAGAACTTTACATTTTACAGAACATTTCCCTGGTGGAAGCCCTCTAAGGTAGGTAATGCAAGTATTATTATTTTTTTTTACTTTTTTTTTTTTTTTTTTTACAAATAAGCATACAGAGCCTCAAAGAGACAAGTGAAAACTACCTGGTCAGAGTAGAAAGGACACTGATCTTGGAAGCAGAAGACCTGGATTCAAATCCTGGTTCTGCCAGTTGCTAGTTGTATGATTTCAGGCAAGTCACTTAACTCTCAGGGACTTGGTTCCCTCATTTGTAAAATGAGAGGACTGGATCTCTAAGATTCCTTCTAGCTCTGATCTTCTGGTTATTTGGCCAAGGTCATACAGAATCCAGGTGCTCTAACTCTTAAGACCAGTGTGTTACAGTGGAAAGAGCCTTAGATTGGAAGCTAGGGGGCCTGAGTTCTAATACAACCTAGGTGACCTTGGGCAAAGTTATTTAACCTCTCAGCCTCGGTTTCCCCAACTGTAAATTGAATGACTAAATGTCTGCCAAGGTCTCTTCAGCTCCTAATCTCTGATCCCACAATCCCCGCTCCTGTTTGTAGTACAGCATGGTGAAAACTGGTGAAGCTGGTCTGAAAGGGACAGACAAAAGCTCCAGGCCTCGGACGTATGCCTTATCTACTAAAGGAGAGGAAGGGCAGACAATGCAGAAGGGGTCTGAAAGGGAGCATCTGCTCTCTGGCCCAAGAACACCCCAACCAGCCCTGTGCTCTCATTAAGTACTCAGTATCACTTGTTACAAGACCAAAAATAACACTCTGCTGTCATCCTCCTTCCTTTAAAAAACACTTCAGGCTGGGTCTCCCTTTGATGTCAGCCACAGAGGAGTTTTTAAAAGGCTAAGACTTTTTCCTCCTGTGCTGGAGCATTCAAGCTACCTCCTCTTCCCCTCCAGGAGCTCTGTCCCTGTTGCCCTTTTCTTGAGCATCTAATCTCTCCTCATTCCCCAATACACAAAGCCCAAAGATGCTTGTGTTCTTTCTGTGTGGATAACCTTTCACTTTCCTCCCCCTCCTCTGGCCCAAACCCCACTTGCAAAAATGCAAATTTCTAGGTGGCTCCTGATGACCCCTTCCCTACTGCCTTTCTTCCCTGAAGAACTATAAAACGTCCCTTTTTGACTCTGTGCTGGGCAGAGCAGTCACCACGGCCACCCAGTGACCTTTGAGAAGCTGTTTGCCGGCTCTAATCGCCTGGATGAAGATTCTGAAACAGCTTTGTTGGGGAACCCAGTTGTTAGGTGTGCGTGGGAACCTTTCCCTCCCACCCACCAACAGGGTTGGGGCTGACCCCCAACTTCACTGGAGCAGCAGGAACAAAGCCCTTCCAACTGTCAGAGACCTTCCTCCAGCTCTGAGTCTCTCCTATATCAGGAGGTGGAGTTGTGGGGGTGGTATGTCAGAGATGGGTTTATGCAAATTGGGGCCCATCAGAAGCAGGAGCACTTGCAGTGCAAGCACACACACACACAGTCAAATGTTTCAGTTCTTTTTTTTCTCCATGGTTTTGTTTTCACATTAGAGAAACACAATGGGATTTTCATCACTGGCTTCACTCTGCTGTCTTATTTGCCTTAATGTAATTGTCTGTTCAGATTCACTGATGGTGAAAATTGCATTTGTCCTTAGCAGTGGAGATATGCTAAAAATGAGAAGTTCAAAGAAAGAAGGGGCTTTAATGCTGGGGAAAGTACACATATTATCTTCGCACCTTCGCAATTTCTGTTCCCTGGATGAAAAATAATCTTTGAAAAATACCAAACCAATGGGTTACCATGGTCTTAAATGGGTTGTTTTTTAATTGCCAGGCTCAGAAGGTCCTCTGAAGTTCAAAGGCTTGAGAAAATCAGGGGAACTGGCGCTGATGCTGTTGTTGGACTGCTCAGAGAATACCATCCTTTGTCCTTCGGTGAAATTCATCATGGCTTGGTAGAAAGAGCATTAAACTTGAAGTCATAAGACCCAGGTTCAAATCCTGGCTTTGTGTGACTTTGGGCAAGTCACTTAGCCTTTCTGAGCCTCAGTTTCCTCATCTATAAGAGGCTAGAACCAAATCGTTTCCAAGGTTCCTTCCAACTCTGAAATTCTATGAACCTGTGATAAAACTCTCTTCTCTTTTGGGAAAGGCCTTGAATAGTATATAGCAGAAAAAGCTATAGATTGGGAGTCAGAAGACCTGGCCTCGAGTTCCTTTTTATTAGATGTGTGACCTAGAATGATCTCTTTTAAACTCCTTGAATTTCCTATTTTGAGCTATTAACTTGTTGGAGCTATGTTATTAATGGGTGCTAATGGCTTAATTGTTAAACTCCCGAAGAATATTTGCATTTTAGTTAAGGCAGTAACTAGGAAAAATAGTTGGGGGGGTGTGTGTTGTGGAGCATGAGGGGTGTGCTGGGCTTTGTGCCAGGTGGCAGACCAGCAAGGGCCTTGATCTAGGACACCAGACTTGGTCTATGTCAGGAAAGAAGGACTCACCCAGGGAGCAGCACCCATGTTTTCACTCTGGGGCAAAACCCATTTTGGTCCAAACCAATTATGGCTCTGCTTTTAACACAAATGAGCAGGCAATGTAAAAATGCTGAAGGTTGTGATGGTGATCATCAGTGACATTTCTATAGTGGAAAAACCACTTAACCCCTCAGCGCCCTGGGCAACTCTCAGAGACCATAAGTTGCTGATCTGAACTGGTAGAGTTCTTTATGGCAATGAAATCTCAGGTCCAGTCCCCATTCCACTTTATGCAGCTGTAAGATGGGCAATGTTCTTTATTTACTTTCTTCCATAAATTTCACCATTTGAATATAAATTCTTCAAAGGCAAGGACTGTTTCACTTTTGCCTTTCCATCCCCAAATTAGCACAGTGGCTGGCACATGGGTTGTTGTTGTTGTTGTTGTTGTTTTTGTTGTTGTTATTGTTATGCAGTCATTCAGCATGTCCCCGTGGAGTATATAGAACACCAGGCCCTTCTATCCTCCACTGTCTCTTGAAGTCTGAACAAGTTCATGTTTGTTGCTTTCGTGACACTATTTATCCATCTCATCCTCTGTCATCTCCTTCTCCTTTTGCCTTCAATCTTTCCCACTCTTCCAATCAGAGTCTTTTCCAATGAGTCCTGTCTTCTCATTATGTGGTCAAAGTAGTTCAGCTTTAGCTTCTCTGTTTGACCTCTCAGTGAAATTGTTGTTGTTGTTGTTGTTGTTGAGTTGTGTCTGACTCTTTGTTACCCCATTTTGAGATTTTCTTGGCATAGATACTGGAAGGGTTTGTCATGTCCTTCTCCAACTCATTTTACAGATGAGGAAACTGAGGCAAATGGGGTTAAGTGACTTGCTCAGGTTCACCCAACTAGTAAGTATCTGAGGTCAGATGTGAACTCAGGTCTTCCTGATTGATTCTAGCTAATAGTCTGAATTAATTTCTTTAAGTATTGACTGATTTGAACTCCTTGTGGTCCGAGAGACTCTTTAAAGTCTTCTCCAGCACCACAATTTGAAAGCATCAATTCTTCAGTGCTCAGCTTCCTTATAGTCCAGCTCTCACAGTCTTGCATTGCTACTGGATAAACTATAACTTTGACTATACAGACCTTTGTTGGCAAAGTGATATCTCTGCTTTTTAGTATGCTGTCCAGATTTGCCATAGCTTTTCTTCCAAGGAACAAGTGTCTTTTCATTTCATGGCTGCATTTCCATCTTCATTGACCTTTGGGCTCAAGTATATAAAATCTGACACTGCTTCCATTTCTTCTCCCTCTATTTGCCAGGAAGTGATGGGACCAGTTGCCAAGATATTAGTTTTTTTTTTTTAATGTTAAACTTCAAGCCAGCTTTTGCACTCTTCTCTTTCACCTCCTTCAAGAAGCTTCTTAATTCTTCACTTTCTGCCATCAAAGTGGTAATTCCAGTAGTAATTAATTCCAATTTTTGATTCATCCAGCCTGGCATCTCACATGATATACTCAACATTTAAGTTAAATAAATAATATGACAATATGCAGCCTTGTCGTACTTCTTATCCAATTTTAAACCAATCAGTTGTTCCATGTTCACTTCTAACTGTTGCTTCTTGGCCCACATACAGGTTCCTCAGGAGACAAGTAAGATGATCTGTACTTCCATATATTTGAGGACTTACCACATTTTGTTGAGATCCACAGAATCAAAGACTTTAGTGTAGTCAACAAAGCAGAAGTAGATGTTTTTTTCCAAAACTCCCTTGCTTACTCCATAATCCAGCGAATGTTGGCAGTTTGGTCTCTAGTTTCTCTGCCTGCTCTTCTGGTAATTCTTGGTTCACATATAGCTGAAGCCTAGCTTGCAGAATCTTAAGTAGAACCTTGATAGGTGTGAAATGAGCACAATTGTTCAGTAATTTGAACATTCTTTAGGAATGGGATATAAACTGATCTTTTCCAATCCAATGGCCACTGTTGAGTTTTCCGAATTTGCTGACATATTTGCAGCACTTTAACAGCATCATATTTTAGAATTTTAAATAACTCATCTGGAATTCCAACACCTTTGCTAGCCTTACTGTTAGCAACATTTCCTAAGATTTGCTTGACTTCATTCTCCAGGATGTCTAGATCAGTAACCACACCATCATAGTTATCGGGAGTTACATAGCTAGTAAGTATCTGAGGCCGAATTTGAACTCAGGTCTTCCTGACTCTAGACCCAGGGCTCTATCCACTGCACCACCACATTGTTAGGGCTTAATAAATCTTGTTGATTGATTAAATGATTCTCAACATACCCCAGTGAGGTTGGTGCTCTACTGGCCAGGACCCATAATTTTATCTATAAAGGATATTCTATTTATCAATTCAGATCATCCCCTACCCTGCAATTTTAATCTTAGAGTTTCCTTGGGCAAGAGGGAGGTTAAGTGACTTAACCAGGGTCACTTATCCAGAAAAAGTTAGAATTGGGTCTTGAACTCTAATCTTCCTGACTCTAAGGCCAGCTCTCCATCCATGTTATATTTCCTTTCTCCATTTTACCCACGATGAAACTGAGACTCGGAAGGTCTGAGTGACTTTCCCAAGTTCACCCAACATATGGCTGTCAGGCCTTATGCTAGGGTCAGTGAGGGAGATCACTAAGGAAGGGAAGGAACCTTTTTTCCAACCCTGAAATCATACTATAAGATGTCTGCCTACCCTCCTTAGGAAGAAAGCCAGTACTGCTAGCAAGCCTGCAGCTTCTTCTAGTAAAAATATTCAGCAACTGAAAACAAAGAGAGCAGTCTGCCTCAGCGTCCTGAGTGGGGCCCTATTATCACCCTCCACCTTTCTTCCCAGTCATTTTCCTTCTGACACTTTCTTCACATACTATGCACAAACCATTGAGCATGTTCTCTAAGGCTTATCTAAGTGATCTTTACTCTAGGCACTTATTGTGATCAACTAGGAGTTGAAGGAGCATGTAATATTTAGTTTCTTTCCCCCCCTAAATATCCCTGAATTCCATTTCCAATAACTTCTCTTTCTGAAAAGTAAGTTACTTTATTAAGGTAGCTCAAGTGGAAAAAAGACTTGTGACGTAAGCAAAAGAAACTCATTCTTCAGGGCATACATGGGGATACGGATAGGGAGAAATTCTGCTGGTTGATCTCCTCTCTTCCTAAGCATTATCTTGGCAGATTGTCCCTGATTTCCTCTTAATTTCATAAACTGTTACTCCTACCTGCCCAACTGTGAGGGATTGTCTGATGTTGGCTACTGCCAAGTAGAGATTGTGGCAACTTGGGGCGGGAACTGGGTATTAGGAAGTGACTGGAGTTCACGCTCCCGAGGCAGTGGGCAGTGCTATGTGGAGCTGTGCTAAGCTGGGAAAGGAACAGGATACACAAGGAAGTAGCCAGAGCACGTACTCCTGAGGCAGGGGGCTGTGCCACGTGGGAGTGGGACGGCAGAGAACGAGCTCCCTTTGCCTAGCCCCCTCCCTAGGTACAACGCTAACCCCAGACGCCTCCTTCCTGTATCCGGTCCTAGCCTCCTGCGTCACTTCCTCTCCCTTGGTGTGCTAAACTCAGACATTCCTTTCCGGTATCTGATCCTACAATCAATGACTAGTAGGCGGGCTGAGGAGTCGGGGCTAAGTAGGTACTTAAGGAATGGTAGGGATCGGAGCTCGCTCTCTCTTGCTCCTGCTCTCTTGCTCTGGCTTTCCTGCTTGGCCTTGCTGTGATGGCCTCTGAATAAAGCTCGAGTCTTTGCACCTCCTGATCAGCTCGTCTCTGTGTTTATCTGGGTGGGCACCAAAGACTGGTAAGTATGACCTTGGCAGCCTGCTTCTTATAGGAGGAGAGTGCATGGCACGACCGGCACACCCAACCCCTTCAGGAGAGAGATTTTAGCTTCAAGTAGCTGGAGCACAAAATCTTCTCTTTATCTGTTGACCACTAGGTATAAAAATTCAGTTAGAAGCTCTTACACTTTAATGGTCTCTTCAATGAGCAGTTTTGTAAATATTGCAAGAGCTTATTAAGGGGAAAATAACTTTTGTCCCCAGATCCTTGGAGACTGCTCACAAATAATAGGAAGTGCCTCTGAGTTCTCAGAAATAGTTGATGTCGACTTCAGCCTTGAAGCCCTTCTCTGCTTCCAGTGACTAATCATTTAAATTGGTTTTGCTTAGACTACGCAGAGTTTTATTTACTTTAGCTGCAGTGGGCTTTGTAGCAGCTGTGTTGGGGAGGGAGTGGGCAGTTGAGAGATGATCCTGAGTTTCAACCTCCTTGTTGGCCAGAAGAGTCTTGGCCCAATCATCAGAAGACCAGAGGCACAGTAGATTGGCTTCCTAGACAGATGACTCCCCTCACTTTTAGTTAAAGCAGTGAGAACATGTTCTCCTATAGACCTAAGAGTCATACTTACACAGCTGTTCTTTGGGGAGCTTTAATCTGCAAAGTGGAGTTTACAACCTGCTGTTTTTATCTAGACCTGACAGATGTACATCTTCTCCTCTGAGACTATAACAATCTTTTCTTTCTCTTCATTCCCTCTCATTCAAAGGCTATCATCCATGTGACACTTGCCTCTTCAGAGGGAAGGGTTCATGAAGGTCAAAAGCCAAGAGGCTAAGGGGAAATCACAGAGCTTTGAAAATCAAAAGAATGAAGAGGAGATGATAATTTAAAGCCACCAAATGGGAAAGAAGATTAAAAACAAGGCAAATTCATCCAACTATCCATTACCTGGGATAGTTAGCTTTTAGGTGATAGGAAAAAGTCCCTACCTCCCCTGGTACCTGTTCCTGATTAAAATCTATATTTTGTTAGGAAAGAAGCACATTGAGGTTTCCAGTTTACTGATACTACATAATCAACTAATTAAAGCATAGCACATTAGTCATGAGACCAGTGGAAGCAGTGTTTTTTGTTTATTTTTATGAAAAACTGCTTATAGGAAAAATATTGATAAACTCATTTGATTTTTTAAAGGTTATTTAATTAAGAACTTTTCAAAGCAGAAATTTGCTTTCTTTCTTAACTCCTTTGTTTTTATTTTGTGAGTGAATACCATTTTGTGAAAATGTAGAGCTCATATCCCAGATCCTGGGAGTCCATTTATAAATAACAGGAAGTTGCTCCTACAGTTTTAAGAAATAGTTAATTCAGAATTCAGTCTTAAAACCTCTCTTTTATCTCCATTATTACCATTGTTTTTATTGACTCTAAATGGTTTATTTCCCTGAGCTGCTACTGATCTACATTATAAACTCACAAAAGAGTTTATTTATTTATTTATTTATTTACTTATTTATTTATTTGCAATGAAATAACTTGTCCTTTCCCAGCCTTTTAAGGTGGCTTTTGTTAGAGGGTACAAGAAAGTGCCTTGCATAATTGTAATAAATTAGACCTTTCCAAATTCATACAGGTAGTTAATGTGGCTAATTTTGGATTCAAACCCTGATCTTCTGGCTCTAAATCCTGTGCTTTTTCCATTACATGTCATTTATTCTCTCCTCTTTAGATTATAAGATAGAACATTCAACTTTCCCTTAAAATAATAGAAAAAAAATAACCCAAAGATATAGAAAACATAGTTCCTATCTTTATAGAATGAATTTTTTTTTTGTTTTTTTGGTGAGGCAATTGGGGTTAAGTGACTTGCCCAGAGTCACACAGCTAGTGAGTGTTACGTGTCTGAGGCTGGATTTGAACTCAGGTCCTCCTGACTCCAGGGCCAGTGCTCTATCCACTATGCCACCTAGCTGCCCCTGAATTATCTTTTTTAATCAGCATTTTATTAAGTGCTTACTATCTTAAAACTGCTGCACTAAGTGCTGGGGATGCAATGGACAAATAAAGCAGTCTGAGCTCTCAAAGAACTCACTTCCCAAGAGACAACACCTGAGAAAGGTTTCAGCTACAAATCAGATGGAAAGGTCCTATAGTTCTTAGGGCACAGTGGCAAAGCAGATAATTATGGAGGTGACAATCTAGTAGGGGGACATTCATCAACTATAAAATGGGGAAAATGGGGATACTTGAACTCAAATGATTGTTTTGAAGCTTAAATGAGAGCACAGATATGAACATGCCTCATAAACTGTAAAGTACTAGACTAGACTACTCATATTGATCTGTGATCAA
Source organism: Vombatus ursinus (assembly GCF_900497805.2). Lineage (NCBI taxonomy): Eukaryota > Metazoa > Chordata > Mammalia > Diprotodontia > Vombatidae > Vombatus > Vombatus ursinus. The sequence continues at coordinate 29,129,431 of NW_020954564.1, forward strand.
ACCAGTCTGCATGTTCCCAGTCTGATGGAGATGGTCACCCATCCATGCCTGACCCAGGGGCAAGAGTACAAAAAGTCAAATATTCTTATTTTTTTATGATTTGCATATTTTATCTTCTTCTCAACCAGACTATCAGCTCCGTGAGGGCAGGGTCCTTGTCTTTTATGTCTTTTTATCTCCTATAGTGCCTAGCATTTAGCACATGCTCATCAGTGAACTGAATTGAAGAGATGGGAGATGAAACTCTTTATCTTTCTTCAGAAATTCCCTGTGCTGTCTCCTAGGACCCACCTAGAATTTCTTTCTTTCCTCTCATCCCACCAGTTTAATCCTCCCCTTCCACTAGGAGGGTTAAGAATAATCAGTAGATCAGAAGCTTCAAGAAAGTAATGACAGCCAAGAAAATGTGTATTCAGAGACATGAACAAGTAAAAGGCAAGAGGAACCCTGGTAAAGGCATTGAAGCTGATGGAAATAGGGTGTCATTCTGGATAGAGAATTACTGATCTCTACTCCCTAATGTTGTTGTGGTCTGTAGAAGTCTATAATTTAAGCCATTTAACTTGCTTTAGCCTGTTATCTTTTAGAAGCAAGCAAATTATGCTAATATGATTATTGTCATATAAAAATGCTGCTGATTTAAACCTTCCAAGAATACCAATGTACAGCTCCTGACTGTTCTGTTCTCATTAGTCACACACAGGAATACCAGATACAAAGTAGGTATTTTGTCTCTTAAAAACAAAAACAGCTTGAGAGAACAAAAGATTGCCCATCAGTTTACTGTTAAAAAAAAAAAAGAGTGTCAGTTAAATGGAGTGAATCCTATAAAAACATTAGTGACAAAAAGAAGATGGAGATGGGGAAGAGGCAGAAGAGAGAGGAGGTGGGGAAAGAGAGACAGAGTGAAACCTGATCACACCCTCCCCACCCTACGCGCGCACGCGCACACACACACACACACACACACATACACACACACACTCATACATGTATCAGGAGAAGGGGTGAGTTATTGTTAGCAGCATTATGTTATTCGTATTTCTGTGCTTGTCTTATCCCTATTTCTAGACTGAAGCTCCTTTAAGGTGAGGATTTCATAACATTTAGGGCAAATTCTCTCGTTTTTTACAGGAAACTGAAGTGAAGTGACTTGCTCCTGGCATTGTTAATCCTGCCTGCACCCTCTTTCATCTGTGCCATCACATTGTACAGGGAGCCAAGAAGAGCTGAGTTTGACTAGATTCAATGACCTTTAAGGTCACTTTCAGCTCTAAATGGATGATTGGATCATCCTTTATGATCATATTATCCTTTTCCTTACTCACAGGACCACTATCATAGTTCAGATCATCATCTTTTGCCCAGACTATGGAAAATAGCTTAATTGACCTGCCTGCTCCCAGGCTCTCTGCCCTGCAGGGCTCCGCAGGTCTCTGGGTCACTCCTCTGCTCCAAAGTCTTCACTGGCTTCCTATTGCCTCTAAGACAAAACACTAACATCTTAGCCTGGCATTTAAAGCCCTCCACAATCTGTCTCCAACCTTTCTCTCCAGACATTGCCTATTTTTCTCTTTCTTGCAATCCATGTTCTAGTCAAACTGACCTCCAAGCTGTTTCTCACACAAAATATTCCATCCTCTCTCTGCCTTCTCCCAGTCTGAACCCCATTCTTGCAGTCTACTCTGTCCTCATTTCTCCCTCTTAGAATACTTCTCTTTCTCTAAGACTCAGCTCAAGGACTACTTCATCTGTAAATCCCATCTCCCCTTCAAATGAACTTTTATTTACTTCTCTGCAAGCATGTTATATCTCTCCCCCCACCAATGCAAACTCCTAGAGGGCAGGGATTATTTTGCTTTTTGTCTTTGCATCCCCACCACCTATCACAGTGATTTGGACATTTTTTTTATGGGATCTGAAACCTTTTCTACCACTCATAGCCTTAGAGAGTTCTCTGGAATACTAACAGTTAAGTAACTATCCAAGGTCACATAACCTGTATGGATCAAAGGCAGGACTTGAAGTCAGATCTTCCTGACTTTGAAGCTGGCTCTCTGGCCATTATGCCACACTTCCTTTCTTGCATATTGCAAAAGGAAGTAAGGAAAGAAAGAAGCATTTATAAAGTGCTTACTATATGTTATGCACTATGCTAAGTGCTAGAGATATGAAAATAAACAAAAAGAAAAAAAAACAGTTCTTTCCCTCAAGGACCTTACATTCTATGGAGGAGAGATATATAACATGCTCACAGAGAAGTAAATGAAAGTTCATTTCAAGGGGAGGTAGGGTCAGGGCAGGCTTTACAGATGAAATAGTCCCTAAGCTGAGTCTTAGAGAAATTGAAATATTTTACAAGGCAGAGATGAGGACAGAGTAGAATACAGGCATGGGGCCCAGCCTGTGAGAAGGCAGAGAGGGGATGGACTACTAGGTTTGGGGAACAGCTTGGAGGTCAATTTGGCTGGAACTTAAAATATGTTAAGGAGAAAAATAGGCAATGTCTGGAGAGAAAGGTTAGAGACAGATTGTGGAGGGTTTTAAATGCCAGGCTGAGATGTTAGTATTTTGTCCTAGAGGCAATAGAAGCCAGTGAAGACTCTGGAGCAGGGGAGTGACTCAGAGACCTGTGCAGTCCTGCAGTGGGGCAAGAGGTGATGATCTGTACTATGATAATGGTCCTGTGAGTGGGGAAAAGGATAATATGATTATAAAGGATGATCCAACCATCCATTTAGAACTGAAAGGAATCTTAAAAATCATTGAATCCAGTACTTTCATTTTGCAGATGAGAAAACTGGGGCCCATGGTGAATGGAACCACCCACAGAGATGGCCAGATGTTCCAAGGTGAGGAGGCCCTCAGTACTGAGGGGAAGCACCAGAATGAGACAGAGGCAGAGGCATGGCTTTGAACTCAGGAAGACAGGAACAAGGATCAGAGGGGAAGGAGTAAGTAGTGCGCAAGTTTCTCCAATTGAATTATTGAGGCAGCAGAGCTGAGATTTGGACCCAGGTTCTTTGACTCCAAATCCAGCATTCTTCCCATTATGCTACAATCGTCTCATGATGTTTTTTTGTATGTCCATGTGCCCAGTCTGTAGCAGATACTCAATTGTTGAATAGAAGAGAATTCAGATTTTTATAGCTCTTTACAATTTACAAACCTCTTTGAGGTAGACTGCATAAACACTATTATCCCCATTTTATAGATGAAGAAATGGGGACTCAGAGAGGTGAACTCGCCCAAGGTCACAGATGATAACAAGATTGACAAGTCATCTTTCTCTACCACTCTTAGATTTTAAAAAGGATTTTCACAAAAATCCCCCCAAAATAGAAAATACAGGTAGTATTATTTCCATTTTACAGATCAGGAACCTGAGATTCAGAGGTAAGACCACTTGGGTAGGGTTATGCTGCTAGTGACTATCAAAGCCCACACAGCAGCATAGAATTCTTGAATCCGAGGCCAGTTCTCTTTCCACGTTGTAAGAGAAAGAGTCATCCTCTCACATAAGGGAAACAAAGCAAAAGGCTGCCAGTTACAAAAGAAAGAAAGAAAGAAAGAAAGAAAGAAAGAAAGAAAGAAAGAAAAGAAAAGAGAAAAAAAAGCAAAAAATAAAAATCAGAGCTAAGTCCGTCTGCTTGCCCCTGTGCTGCCTTTTCCTACTCTCTTTCCTATTGATGACAGGTACTGTATGCCACTCAGCATATGCCCTATATAGTGTTTCTCCTCCAATTCCCTGAAATTCCTTCCTTATGGCCAAATTTGCAATCTCTTGCTGGATAGGAAAAAGCTGGACTCACAGCATACACACACAAATAATTGCTATGAAGCCTCTCTAACCATAGCTCAGCTTGTCCTTTGCTATGGAAAACAACACTAATTATTTAATGCACAGTCCACAAGACCAGAGGCCTAAACTTCAGGAGACAGTCTGCTTCAACTGGCATTCTCAACCGGTTCAGTCCTGGCCTTGGAAATGGAAACATTAGAGATGGTGCCTTTGTCTTTTGAGAGGATCTTTTCTGTTGTTTTTTGTTTCTAAAGAAAAGAAGTTATTTGGCCGAATCAAACCCCCAAGCCAAAAACAAATCTTATTTTGTTCTTAGAGGGTCTGATTACCAGCCTCAGTACGTTTTAGGAAAATATTTCAGGAAACAATGATAATTCATGGAGAAGAATGTGACAAGCCCTTGAGATAAGTTTGTGCAGATGTTCCAACATGGCAGGGAGAGGGTGTGGAAGAGGAAGGAGAACTGTTGATTTTGTAAGAGATGGAAAGAAAGGATTTTAATTCTCTAGTACAAAGCAAATAATTTGGCTTGGGAGATGAGAGCTTCTTGGCATTGGCACCACTTGGTGCCATTCTCTCAGAACATTAATGACTACTTTGCTGTGTATTCTTTTTGTATGGAATCATGAGAAAAAAATGCTTGGGGGAAAAGGAATTCATTTCTCCCCTCTCGGGAGGAATCTTCTTTCATTAGATGCAATTTTTTGTTGGTTGTTGTTTTTGGTGGGAAACTGAGTTGTTGTTTTTTTTTTTCTTTGAGAAGCCAGCTGGGAAGTTTAACCTTCAAAATTGGGTTATAGGCACCTTTGTTTCTGATCATGTTCAGAACTATCCCTTTCCTCCACCTTGCCTTTGGCTTTAATTCTATTCGGTTTGATAAACACTTATTAAACGCCCTGCTGCCTATTAAACCCTATGTTAGGTACTGGGGATATACAAAGACAAAAAAGCAAACAGTCTCTGCCCTCAGTTCAATAAGCATTTTCATTGGGTCATGGGTGTGGAACTAGAAGGTACCTCAGAGGCCATCTAATCCACTTCCTTCCTATTACAGATGAGGAAACTGAGGTCTAGGGAGTTTAAATAGATGGTTATATCAATGGTATCTGAGGTGGGATTTGAACTCCACAGCCACTCTTTCCATTGTGTTACACCAACCACATCCTGGGTTCTCCATTTGCAAAGACAAAAATGAGGCGATGTCTGGGATCTTATATTCTGTTGGGGGAACAATGCATCCACAGACATGTAGGTACAAAGTATATGCAAAGGAACATGACATGATTTCAAAGGGAAGAGAGTAGTTCTGATGGAGTATGGGCCCAAGCCGAGACCTCTGAGACCTTTGCCCCTCGCCCCAAAAACAATTTGGGTCCCATTGGTCTACAAGCCCCAGAAAAACCTTAATCCTTCTTTGACTTCACTCTGGTCTCAAACGGTTGCCTGAGGCTATACTCCACTCAACTGGCCTTTCCTTATCTCTTATTCTTATTCTGATGAACCAGTTCACCTTTCTCGTAGGCCTTATCTCCCTGTTGAAGAAGCCTAGTCTTTGATCCCCTAATAAAGAAGTCTAGTCTTTTATATCCTAACGAAAAAGCTTCTTAGTATATTTCTCATCTCTGATCTTATCCAGACCCCATTCAACCTCTTCCTTCCAGTTCATTGTTACCCTAATAAAGCCTAGCCCTCCGTTGTCTATTCCCTGTGACCCCATCCAGACACTCCCATTCTCCCTACTCCTCTTCTAGTCACCCAGATGTCTTCACAGCCCCTCCTCTGGTTGCCCAAAATTACTTGACTATATATAAGATCCATCCTGGCCCCCTTTTAAACGCTGAGATTTCCTTATCCCTGCTTGTCCTTACAGGCGTCACTAATGTTCAGATTCCTTAAGAGTCTGGCCAGTATGGTTTATCTCTAACAAAACTTTGTCTTTGGCTGAAAGGAGACTTGGGTCGAATTCATTTGGGCAGGACCGATGTGTTATGATTTCAGGGTCCCACCACCCCAAGAATCTATACCTCATCAGTTCTCTCATATGAGGAAAAGCATAAGTTCAGGTGATCCCAACACTCCCACAACCTCCCCCTTCTTCTTGGTGGAATGTCTATTAGAAAAGAAGTTTTTTGAAAGATGGGATTCTTTTTCTTGGATTACTCATGGAGCCATGGAGAGAACTGCAAAAAAGCAGTACCAAATTGCCATTGACAGAAGGATTGTAGCCCTTCCCACAGAGAAGTTTTGCATTAAACTTTTCCACCGAGTTGATATTTCTAAAGTTATCTGTATGTTTCTTTTATTACTTGCATGGCAAACTTTTTGCAGCCATTGCATAAGCATGAGTCAGTTAATTTAGTCTTGATCATCTCATCCAACAGCAACTTTATCAAGTATTTCCTTACAAGAGCTCATAAACAGATAATATCTTTCAACACCCATTGATGGACTCATGCAGGATTTACTCACTTTAATCATTGAATCAGTCTCTTAAATGCTTGGCATTTGGCCACATTTTACTTAACTACTTTCCATCCTAGAAGACAGGCAGCTTTTTGCATCTTCTTGGTGCATCCTGCTTGTGTTTTTCTCACTTATATCTATCTTTTTGCCATGATGGAGATACCAATCATTCTGGTTGTCATTCACTAGCCACCGAGGGAGGCAGGTGAGCTAACTTATAAATGGTTACAAAGGGCTTTGAAAGAAAGGAAGAAAGAAAAAAGAAAGAAAAAAAGGCCACTACTAACATTCAGATTAAAGAAAATGTCAGACTTTCTGCCAGGTCCCTCTGGGATCACTAAGGCTTTATCCTAACAAGTATTCTTAATCAGCCCAGTTTGGCTTGTATTCTTAAACCTGTGAGTCACAGAGTGCCCTTATTCTAATAGGCTGTCTCATCTCCAGAGTTCTTTGCTACTGATATCTGATTCATTCCTGCCCAGGGGGCGGTTTCCATTAGCCAGTCTGTCTCAGCATAAGAGGATAATCATTGCCTAAGCAGATGGACCAAAATAAAGTCCTACTCTCAAACCACTACCATGGGGTTAATTTGCTAGTTCTCTGGTGATTTCCTTCAATCTGCAGTGCAGGGACCTAAGGTCACTGTCGTGACAGATCTGTCAAATCCAGAGATTCATATCCCTCCAGAGGCCAGGGGAAATGATTCACAGCAGCAGAACTAACCTCCAATTATATTTTTCAGGGTTATTTATGGGTTCTTGGCACAAAGTTCTAGCTGGTGGGTTTTCACCCTAGGTCTGTTTGTCTTCATTGATGTGTCTCAGAAGTGCAATTTGCAGCAGTAGAGATAGAGACATCAGGGTAATTTTCTGCACTTTGGAGATGGTGTCGTCACAGAAAAGGAAGGATGAGTTAGTACTTGCGGTGCTAATTAATGATTCCTTCTCGTCTCTGATTCTTTAAGAGGTGTTGGGTGGAAGAAGTAAATGACCATTTCTGGGCTTGCTTCCTAGAAGCATTCTCTAGATTCTCTCTCCCATTATAGGTTACCTGATAGACTTCCTTCACTTATCCCTCCTTCTTCTTTCCCCTGACACCCTTCAGCGCCATAGAATGGCTTTTATAAATTTCATAAACTTTTTTTTTTATGAGTGGGGGAGAGAGGAAGGTGGTTAGGATCCTCTCTGATGAAAGCAGCTGTTCATGTCTTTAATCATAGGATAACTGAAGAGTAGAAACCACCTGGAGAGGATTTCGGACACAACTCCTCCTCAGTACCTCTCCAGGCTGCACTTCTGACTCGAATTTTTCTGCCATGCTCTAGAAATCTTTTCATCCTAGAAGATAACACCCCGCTGACCTTCACACATCGGAAGTACCTTCAGCTGCGGTGGCCTCTCCCTCTTATTGGCTGATTCCTCCCAAAGCTTCCATTTCATGGAGAAGGCCCAGGTCTACCATGTCTTCATTTTTCTCCAGGCTTCCCTACCAGTTCTCTGGACTTTCTCTAATATTCCCCTAAGCTAGATACCATTGTTTCTTCCTTCCCTGGCTCTCCTTTGCCTTCTCAGCTTCCTTTTATGTCTTGTCTTCCATTATTAATATGCAATTTTCTTTTTTTAATTAATTTATTTTTCATTTTCAACATTCACTTCCATAAGCTTTTGAGTTTTAAATTTTCCCCCTCCCTCCCCAAAACATCATGCAGTATGATATAGACTCTACATATACATTCCTGTTAAACATATTTTCACATTAGTCATGTTGTAAAGAAGAATTAGAACCAATAGGAGGAACCACAAAAAAGAAGCAAAACAAAACAGAAGAAAAACGAAGAGCAAATAGTATGCTTCTATCTTCATTCAAACTCCATAGTTCTTTCTCTGGATGTGGATAGCATTTTCCATCATGAGACTTTTAGAGATGTCTTAGATCCTTGCATTGTTGAGAAGAGCTAAGTCTATCAGAATTAGTCATCACACAATGTGGCTGTAAATATGTACTACATTCTCTTGGTTCTGCTCATTTCACTCAGCATCAGTCCATACAAGTCTTTCCAGGTTTTTCTAAAATCCACTTGCTCATCATTTCTTATAACACAATAGTATTCCATTACATTCATGTACCACAACTTGTTCAGCCATTACCCAATTGATGGGCATCCCCTCAATTTCCAATTCTTTGCCACCACAGAAAGAGCTGCTATAAATATTTCTGTACATGTGTACATGTACAACTTTTCTCATTTTTATGATCTCTTTGAGATACAACCCTAGAAGTGCTATTGCTGGGTCAAAGGGTATGCACATTTTTATAGCCCTTTGGGCATAGTTCCAACTTGCTCTCCAGAATGGTTGGATCAGTTCACAACTCCACCAATAATGTATTAGTGTTCTAATTTTCCCACATCAATATGTAATTTTCTTGAGGACAATGACCACCTTTCTGCTTGTATTTTATTCACATAGTGTCTGACCCTTAATAAACGCTTGTTGATGGACTATCTCTCTTATTGTATTCTGTACTAAATTCTGACTCAGTCATTCTATTCTGTTTGGGGCTTTACTCTGCATTCTCTGAGCCTTCATTCTCTTTTCACCTCTATGTCTTGGAATCCCTGGTTTCCTTCAAGACAAGCCAAACACTCCTTCTGTATGAGGCCTTTCTAGGTACCCCCAGTGGCTAGTGCTTGCCCTATCCTTCCTTACTTTATCTCTCTGTTGCTTACCTCTAAGTATGGCAAGTTCCAAAGTGGACCATGGGCTGTCTCCCAAATGTAGAATGGGTATGTATGTAGCACATACCATTATGTGGCTTGAAGAGAGGCAGAATAACTACTCCAGCCTCTTTTCCTCCAACCTTTCTCCAAAGGAGACTTTAATTCCTGCCAGGAAATTGAGCCTGGAGGTCACTCTCCTCTCCTCAGAGAGGGGGGGTACCAAACTAGAATTATGTCTATCTGCTCCCTTAACTAGTATTAATCTAAAAGATGAGGTTTTCAGGTTTAAACTAACTACTGGTTGTTCCTTTTTAGGGGGAAGCAGGAACACAAGCTTTATTAAGTCCAAAGCTTGACTCCTTTCTCACAAAATACCAGTTCTACAATGAACACACATTGTTGTTGTTTAGTCTTATCTGACTCTTTTGGGGTTTTCTCAACAAAGATACTGGAGTGGTTTGCCATTTCTTTCTCCAGCTCATTTTATATTTGAGGAAACTGAGGCAGACAAGGTTAAGTGACTTGCTCAGGGTCACACAGCTGGGATGTATCTGAGGCAGGATTTGAACTCAGGTCTGCCTGACTGCAGCCTCAACATTCTATCCATCATGCCACCCAGCTGCCACAAGCACACATAGCAAATACCAATGAAATCCACATCCAGATCACAGCAAAACAAAAATCAGGGGCAGTAAACATATGCCAGACAATATAGAACTGAAGAAGACTCTCCTTTCTTTCCCTCTCACCAATTCTGCCTTGCCCCTCACACAGATGAGCAATAAGGAGAGAGACCCACACCAGTGGGTTTAGGAATTGGGATTATATCATATGTATGTATGCATGTTAACTCCCCTTTCAGAATGGAAGCTCCCTGAGGGCAGGGAATGTTCAGCTATTGTCTTTGTATCCTAAGCATCTAGCCCAGTGCCTGGTACACAGTACAAACTCAAATGCTAATTGATCGTTTAATTTAATTTTAATTAATTAATTAATTTAATTCTCTCCTCCTAACCTGTGAGCTCTGTGTGGATGGGGAATAGGTCTTCTTGGAAGGCAGAGGAAGAACACTAGATTCCTAGTCAGAAGACCCTGGTTTCCACCCTCAGTTCTACTCTTCTGAAAGGCATTCACACCTGAAGACAGCAGGAAAGGATTTTTGAAGGTGATGCCATGAGCTGAGACTTGAAGGGAGATAGAGTTTCCAAGAGGCAGAAGTGAGGAAGAGCATTCCAGGTAGCGAGGATAGCATGTGAAAAGTCCCCTTAGAAGAGGGGAGGGGGGAACATCATGAACAGAAGAGCAAGTAGGCTTTGTTTTTGTTGTTCAGTTGTGTCTAACTCTTCATGACCCTGTGGGCCATAACACACCAATACTCTCAATGCGGTTTTGTTGGCAAAGATGCTAAAATGATTTGCCGTTTCCTTTTCCAGAGGATTAAGTCAGAGGTTAAGTGACTTGCCCAGTGTCACACACTAATAGGTTTCTGAGACCAGATTTGAACTCAGGTCTTCCTGACTCCAGGCTGAGCACTCTATTGGCTAAAGCCAAAATAGGCTTTGGGTGGATCTTAAACTGTTTGAAGGGGAGCAATGTATGATCAGCTGAAGTTAGATCATACTGGAGCGCAATCATGATGGGCCTTACAAGCCACATGGAAGATTTTGTATTTCATTCTAGTGAGGCTACAGAGTCACTGAAACTTCTTAAGCAGGGAAGTAGACTGTGCTTTAGAAATACCAGTTTCACATTAATTCCTTATACTGGTTGTTAAGGGACTGATGTACTTTCATGTAGAAACTGCAAAGTTCAAGAGACTTTTTATCAGCTATATCTCTTTCCCTCCCCAGTCCATCCCGTATTCAATTGTCAAATAGATATTCCTCAAGCAAACCGGTTCACTCCCCTGCTGAAAAATGCTCTAGTAGCTTCCCACAGGAAGCCTACCTGGATAGCCCCAGTTGTCAGCACCCTCTCTCCGGGAAAGAGTTTGCACCGGTTGAAGAATGAAGAAAGGCAAAATTGGATTGGGGTAATAATGTTGTAGTGGATAGAGTACAGGGCCTGGAATCAGTAAGACCTGACCTTTAATTTGGCCTCAGACACTTCTTAGCTGTATGACCCTGGGCAAGTCACTTAATCCTGTTTGCCTCAGTTTTCTAATCTGTAAAATGAGCTGGAGAAGGAAATAGCAAACTTCTCCAGTATCTTTACCGGAATAGTCAGACATGACTGAACAATAGAAATAAATAATGATAATAATAATAAATAATAGCTAACATTTTTATAGCATTTTAAGGTTTACAAAGAGTTCTAAACTTACTATCTCACTTGATCTTTTAGATCACCCTATAAGATAAGTGCTATTATTGACCCCATTTTAAAGATGAAGAAAATGAGGGTGAGAAAGGTTAAGTGATTTTCTCAGGGTCACACAGCCAGCAGGATCTGAGGCTGGATCAGAATCTGACTGACTCCAAGTCCAGGCCTCAAGGCAGCATGTTGTAGTGGAAAAACAGTGGATGTGAGACAGAGAATCTTTGATTACATCTTAGTTTTGCCACTTACTACCTAAGTGAACTTGGTCAAGTCAATTCCTTTTTCCAGATCTCATTTATAAAATGAGATGCTTAGACTAAATCAGAGGTGGGGAACCTATGGCCTCAAGGCCACATGTGGCCCTCTAGGTCTTCAAGTGTGGTCCTTTGACTGAATCCAAACTGTGAAAGGTGGCACTTGAGGCCCTAGAGGGCCACCACATGTGGCCTTGAGGCCATAGGTTCCCCACCCCTGATAAACCCTTTCTAAGGTTTCTTCTGGTTCTAATTTTTATGATCCTTGCTTACCCTAAACTACATAGCATAGGGTGCTTCATAGTCAGTAACATTTATTAAGCTCTTACTGTGTACCAGGCATTGTGCTAAGGTCCAGGATAAACTCAGTGGGCACTTAATAAATATTTTTGGATGCAGGAACAATAGGATACACTTCCAATCAAAGCTAATTGGAGTCAGATAAAGCCAAGGCCCCAGAATGAGTTGTGACATCCCCTCCATTTCAATGTAACACACTGGACAAAAGCTGGAAACAAGGACATCTTCTTTAAAAGGCTTTTCCTTGAGTTGGCAGCCAGACTCTTAGCTACTGGCCAAAAGTGAATGGCCCCAAATGTCGTTAACAATAGTTCACATTGATCTAGCATTTTTCAGTATACTGAAGTACTTTACTCACAATATTCCTGGGAGGTAAAGAGTACAAGTATTATTATCCCCATTTTACAGATGAGGAAACTGAGTCTCAGAGAAACAGAGTGCCCTAAGGTAACTTAACAAATAACAACACGCTCACACTTACACAGCAATTTAAAGTTTATGAAGCACTCCCACCTCTCCCTCTGTAATTTGATGTATATATTGCAAGTATTATTCGTAAGTCTCAATGCCATGACTCAAATCTCCAGGCCTTCTGACTTCAAATTCAGTGCTATCTTTAATTAATATAGCATGCTACCTCCCAGACTGTGTTCTTAATTTGGGGATTCTAATTTGAACTTGACCTAGAGAAATGGAAACATTCTTATTCGTGTCCAAGTCACTGGTATTGAAAACCATGGTTTTAGCATCCCTAATGTTGTGGGTAAGGATTCTGGTGGAACTGGGGAGGCTTGAGTTAACCCCATACATTCACAAAACACCACTGAAACAGTTGTAAGCAATGGAAAATTATGGAACACACCAGGAGCCGTTTGAGTTAACTTTGCCTCACCTCACACCCTCATTGATCTGGGACTCAGGTATGGATTCTTTGGGGCAAGAAGGATATAAAATCACTCTAAGATCCTGGCAAGGGGCTCTTAAGACCAACCTGTGAACTTCCTTGCTCACTACTCTATGTGGGGATTTTTTTTAATTGTATTTGTTTTTATCTTCATCTGAACTGTTTTTGACCACCTTGGGATCTGCTTTTACCTGGAAGTATACGAATATGTTTTTATTAAGTGGATTGTTTATTCAAACCCTCAGGCATTGAGTAATCCCATGCACCAGAAGTGGAAGTAAGCCTTGGACGCCTGAGTTAGGGCTTCCTGCTTCCCTAACTCTCTTCCATTAGTAACCACTTGCCTTAGGATATTATTGACTTATTGTGACACAATTTTGGCCTTGGGACATAAGACCAGCAAGTTTCATTGCATGGCAGAGGATGCCGCAGAATGTGGCAGCCACAAAGGACAGCATAGAAGACCAACCAGGACCAGCAAAAACTGGTTAAAGTGGCACAAGGTGCAGCAGAGGATAGGTGCTCCAAAAGAATCCTAGCATGAGACATCTTGAAGTAAAAGAGACCTCAGAAGCCATGGAGTTCAGCCCCCTCATATTGCAGAAGAAAAACCAGAGGCCCAGGATGATTAAGTGAGTTGCCCACGGAGGCACAAATAGGAAGCCTCAGAATAGGGATTTGAACACAAGTGCTCTGATTCCAGGGGCAACTAGATGGCATAGTGGATAGAATGCCAGGCCTGGAATCAGAAAGACTCCTCTTCCTGAGTTCAAATCTGGCCTCAGACACTTACTAGCTGAGTGACCCTGGGCAAATCAGTTAACCCTGTTTGCCTCAGTTTCTTCATCTATAAAATGAGCCAGAAAAGGAAATAGCAAATCACCCCAGTATCTTTGCCAAGAAAACCCTAAAGGGGATAAGAAGAGTCAAACACGATTGAACAACAACTGCTCTGATTCTGAGGCTAGTTCTCTTTCCACTTCATCATTCTGCCTTACTTTTGGAAATACAAATGCTAGAGGTGAAAGTGTCATAATACCATCATGCCTTCCCATCACCCTGCTCCCTGTAGACAATGTCTCCCCAGAAGTAGTGGTTAGAGGGCTAAAGTTGAAGCCAGGGAGACCTGGGTGCAAATCCTGCCTCAGACACTAGGTGATTTCAGGCAAATCACTTAACCCATCTGCATCTCATTTTCTGTTCCTTGGAGATAATGATGTTGCCTGCCTCACTGGATCATTGTGAGGATCCAAAGAGAATGTATTCAAGGCACTTTGCAAACCTAAAAGCATCAGAGAAATGTCAGCTGTTGTTCCCAAAACAGAAACCCGTAGGAGCTTAGAGGCCATGATTCAGATAGAAAGATTCTCACCTTTTAGCCTTTTCATCACGGCTGACACCTGCCTGTTATACAGAGCATCATTGTGTGTGTGTGGTGGGGGGATGGGGGGATATGAGGATGACAAGGAATCAGGTCACAGAATACCCCTTACTTACCTAGTCTCTCACACCAAAAGATCCCAAGTGCTGCTACATGTCCTGCCATGAACCCCCTGGCTCTCTAACTCGGCCATAACAGCTGAGAGCTCTGCACAATGAATTCACTCTCCAAACATACAACTCTCTTGTCCTCCATCTCACCGTAATGTGCAGCCAGTGCCATTCTCCCCATAATCACTAGCTCTCCTGTCATGTTCCCTCTGCAGCTACTCCCTGATGAACCAGTCTCCCAAGCTCCAAAACAACCCACACTGGCTCTGAGATTATTCCCTGCTGCTCCTGAATAAATCCACTCAATTTCTGGTATGGGTAGCATAGAATAGCGCATAGAGAGTGGCCTCAGAGTCATGAAGACCTGAGTTTAAGTCTTAGTGCTGACACATATTGGTTGCATGACCTTGGGCAAGTCACTTAACCTGCTTTAGGCAACTAACTCTCAAAGACTATAAATTGCAGAGAAGGTGCTGACCTGCATTGGTAGAGTCTTTCACCTGGGTGTTCCCTATACCAACGAAATCATAGGTCCAGTTACAATCCTTGCTTCCCTTTGTACTTGCTCTCTCTCTCTCTCTCTCTCTCTCTCTCTCTCCTCTCCTGTCCTCTCCTCGCCTCTCTCTCTCTCTGTCTCCCTCTCCCTCTCCGCCTCCCCTTCCCTCTCTCTCTCTCTCTCTCACTTTCTCCCCTCTGTTGCACACACACACACACACACACACACACACACACACACACACACACA
>NW_020954564.1:29144437-29151437 GCF_900497805.2 Vombatus ursinus
CACACACACACACACACACACACACACACACACACACACACACACATTTCTCGCTTTTCCCATCCCAACCTCTCAGTTGCCCAAATTCCTGTTGTGGAAGTTTTCTAGACTGGGTTCCATAAGATCTCAAAAAGAATTCCACTGCAATGTAGAGTGCATGTGGATAGCTGATTTACTGTTACTTGTGCTAACTAGTAGGTAAGACACCAATCAGATATCCTTCTTAATGTATGCAAACTTTATGGATCAAAATGTGCTAATAAGAACTCTAAGAACAAAGCACCAAAATGATTCTGAAAGGTCCCAATAAGCTTCTTACATACCAGACTGAAGACAGAGTTTCCTCTCTACTCAACCAGAGGTCACATGTCTAAGGAGGTCTTCTGACCTCTGACAACAATCATTGCCCTCAAACAAACATGGATGTTTGAGGATGTTCAAGTGTGGGGAATGCAGGAGTCAGTCCTAGTTGTACCTTAGGAAGAAGATAATGTCTGGGGCTTCAGGGGGATTTTTTTATGCCTCAGGCTAAGTTGTTCCTAAGTTCCTAAGTAGTTTATCACAAAATTTGATTAGCAGTTTACTTCAAAATTACTAATAAAGTGGTTTAGAACCTTTTCTCATTGGTAGTCTATCATGTGAGAGGGCCCATGTATATTTATCAATTGTTTCAGAATAAATACATGTTATTTACTGTCATATCACACAAGTGCTCAACTTGTGGAAAACAACTTCTAGGAAAGCAACTTACTCAAAACAGCTCCATTACCAAATGGAGGCTTAAAACGAAATGGAATCAGTTAGGTTAAGTTGACAAACTATCTTTTTAAGGTAATAAAACTTATTCTCAGTACATTATCAGTTATGTTAAACTGACAGATCTAGCCCTACTATCCTATTACAATACTAAAATGTATTTTCATTACACTCACCCACCCTGGGGTCTTCAAGACTGGGATTCAAAAGGTGAGTAGCCAGACAGAAAAGAAAATAAATGTATTAATACATTAAGATGGCTCAGTGGATAGAGTGCCTGGCCTGGAGTCAGGAAGACTCATCTTCCTGAGTTCAAATCTGGCCTCAGACATTTACTAGCTATGTGACTCTGGGTAAATTACTTAACCCTGTTTGCCTCAGTTTCCTCATCTGTAAAATGCGCTGGAGAAGGAAATGGCAAAACACTCTAGTATCATTACCAAGAAAACCCAAAAATGGGGTCACAAAGAGTTGAACACAGTTGAAACAACTGAACAAAATTCCTGGAGAGCTAGGTGGCACAGTGGATAGAGTTCCTGGCCTGGAGTCAGGAAGACTTTATCTTCCTGAGTTCAAATATTGCCTCAGACACTTATTAACTCTGTGACCCTGGGCAAGTCAGTTAACCCAGTTTGCCTCAGTTTGCTCATCTGTAAAATGAGCTACAGAAGGAAATGGCAAACCACTCCAATATTTTTGCCAAGAAAACCCAAATGGTGTCACAAAGAGTCTAACACAACTGAAATGACTCAACAACAACAACAAAAAAGAAAATCACTTGGGCTAGTAGCAGCTTCAAATTCTTGGGGCACAGATTGGTTTTTTGTAGCTTTTTAGCCCCACTTAAAGTATACAGCCAATCAGTGGCATTCCGTGACAGAATGGAAATGGGGGAAATATGACCTCATGGTCACAGAAGTTGCTAAAGTTGTGGAAAAATGAATTTCTTGGTGGTTAGTCTTATCAGAATATCTTATGTTATAAATAAATCTTTAAGACAATGGAGGCCTCCTTCAAGATAGAATCAGCCAGGCTCATCCTATTGTTGCCAGTAAGGAAGAGAATAAAATATAGCCTGAATGTCTCTATTTATAAAACCCCATTGCTCTGTTTCTTTGGCCTCTAAGGGGCTTTATTTAGAGAGACCATGTTTCCTCCAAACTCACAGGACTCAGGTTCATCTAGCTCCTCTACATTTCTGACTGGAATGGTCCTTGGAGATTATCTAGTCCAATGACTTCATTTTTTTTTTCAAATGGGGAAACTGAGACCCAGAGAAGGGAAATGACTTACCCAACATCATATTGCTAGTAAGTGTCAGAGGCAAGACTACCAGAACCCAAGTTTTCCAGCTCTTAATATAGTTCTTTCCATGACATCACCCTGGGGCCCTATGGGCAATTTCCCTTCTCCACAGTTTTGTCCAGGGTTGGTACCAATACTTAGTACTTAAAGTAACGGGTCCAGTTTGGGGTCCCTCCTCTGAAGTAGATACTTTTTTCTTCAGCAACTTCAGTGTCAAATAGCTACAGAGAATTAGATGGCAGGCTGTAAAGATTGCCAAATCAGGAAAAGCATGATTGGCCAAACTCATTTGTAACATTTTGTGTTTGTTATGATATATGTGCTGTGACTGGCCATTAAGAGTAATCTCCAAACTCAGCTAAATCTTAATGGATATAATTTCCAAAAGACCCTTGGACTGAATATCAAGTTGATGGCCCATTTACATAGTTGGGATGTGCGCATGTGTCTGTGTGTGTGCACAGAACTGTTTATGTAGAAAATGTAATTTATATAGCCAATGAGGTAAAAATGAAAGCAATTTTAAAAAACCCTTACATTTTTCAATAGAAGTTTTTGCATGGAATTAAAAGGATGACATCTCAGTTTGTTTCCATCCTCCATAAAATCATAAATTCTTAGGCTAGAATGCAACTTAGAGATTAGCTTCCTTCTTGGGAAAAAATATTCACAAAGTACGTGGTACCTCTCTAATGCACTGATCGTGTAATGCTATTAACTAAGATATCTGTTGACCTTTCCTTAGGTTCTTAATCTATGGTCAGTGAACTTTTTCTTAATATTTTGGTAACTACTCAAATATAATAATTTTCCTTTGTCATATAAGATATTGTATTTTATGTATTTTTAAACAATTTTGAGAAGGGATCCTTAGGCTTCACCAGACTGCCAAGGGATCCATGACACAAAAAGGTGAAGAATGCGTACCTTAGACCATATGCTACATGAAGGGAAAGACATAGCTAGATATCTATTTTCATATGTTGATATAACTTGATATGATATAGATTTGACAGCTCCTCCAGCATGTAACACATTGCTCTGCCCCCAGCAGGTATATAATAAATATTTCTTGAATGAATGGAAGAATAAATCAACCAATCACCTAATCTAATCCTCTTATTTTACAAATGGAGAAACTAAGGCTCAGAGAGGAAATGGTAAGCACACAGTTTGTTGCAGAGGTCTCTTGGCTCATATTGCAGAACTCTTTCCATATTTACTCTTCTAGGTCTGTCATCTTACTCTTCCAGATTTCCATTCTCAAAAGACAAAATGCCTAAAATTCCTAGTATGTTTTTGGCAAAGCCTGAGCCACAGTCCTCCATTCAGCAAACTTCTATTGAGTAATTTTCATATGCAAACTACTGTGCTAATAACTATGTTGGGAGATTCAAAAATAAATAAGACACATGTCTGCCTTTAAAGAGCTTAGATTCTAGTAAAGAAAATAAGATTCATGCACAAATATACATAATACCAGGCATATTCCAGGGATTACTCTGGGAGTTTGGGAGATCTGGTTTATCCATTTGGATTTTTTCATGTCCAAAATAGAATTTGAGCTTATAGGGTGTATCTCAATCCTTTTAGGATCTGTGCCTTCATGAGCATAAATACTCCATGGAAGTTAAGTCGCAGCCCCTGTATTCAGAGTCACAAACCTCAGCAGCTCTCCCCTCTAGTCCAATCCACACATGAAAGGAAGCCCAACTATACTATACCTGAGCAGCAGTCATCTAGACTCTGCTTGAAAGTACCCAAGGAGGGGCAGCCTCCCACTTCTTGAGAAAGCCAATTCCACTTTGGGACAACTCTCATCGTTAAGAAGTTTTTTGTTTTTTTTTCCTGGTATCAAGCCTAAATTTGCCTCTTTGCACCATCTACCCATTGCTTCTGGCTTTGGTCCTCTGGGGCCAAACAGAATAAATCTAATCTCTCATTCACTTGACAACCTTTCAGATACTTGAGGACAGCTTTCATCTCCCCTCCTTTGCCTTCTCTTACCTCACATAAACATATCTAGTCTCTTCAATCAATTCTCATATGACATGAATACCACTCTCAACCATTCCAGTTGCCCTCAGCTGGACACTCTGCTGATTACCAATATCTTCCTTAAATTGTATTGCCTAGAACTGAGCACAATAATCCAGAGGGGGGTCTGACTAGGACAGAGTACAGTGGAACTGTCATTTCTCTATTGCTGGAAGCTCTGCTTCTCTTAATTCAGCCCAAGAATGCATTACATTTTTTTGACTGCTACATCACATTCCTGACTCATATTGATCTAACAGTACACTAAAACCTCAAGATCTTTTTTTTCAGAACAACTGCTATCAAACCATGATTCACCTAACCTGTATGAAGGAAATTGATTTTTTTGTACCCAGGTGTAGGATTCTACATTTATCCCTATTGCATTTCATCTTATTAGCTTATCATGCTATTTTTGGATACTTACTATGTTGTCCATTATGTTAGCTATCCCTCCTAGTCTTCCACCATTTGCAAACTTGGTATATTTTTATCCAATTTATATATAAGCGCATAGAGCGCAGGTAAAATCACAGATCCCTGGAGTACACTGCTGGAGACTTCCTACCACATTGACCTTGAACCATTAACAATTGCTCTCTTTCCAGCTATCCAACAAGTTCTGGATCTATTCTAAAACACATTTCATGACCACCACCACCCCCCTAACTCAATAAACTCCAATGGCTCTTGATTACCTCCAGGATAAATTATAAACTCCTGTCATTAAAACTCTTCATAACCTGTTCCCTTCCTACATCTCCAGTCTTCTTACACTGACTTTACTCCTCTCCACAAGGCTACAATTCAGCTCCACTGGACTACTTGCCATTCCTGGCATACAACATTCCATATCCTGCCTCATACCTTTCCACCAGCTGTTCCCCATACCTGGACTGCTCTCCCTTCTCACCTATACCTCTTGGTTTCATCAGCTTCCTTGAAGACTCAGCCATATTCCATCTTCTGCAGGCCTTTCCCAGTCTCTCCCGCTGCTAGTACCATCATCCCCTCTAAGAATATCATACTTTACATCTACTCTGTACGTAACTTATATATATCTAGTTAAATTTACATGTCAACTCTTCCATTAGAATATAAACTCTTTGAAAGTAGGGCCTGGTTTTTTTTGTTTGTTTGTTTGTTTATCTCCAGTATTTAGCACACAGAAAGTCTTTAATAAATGCTTGTTGACCAACTGATTGTATTACAATGCAGTCTATATCTCTTTATCTTCTTGGCAAAAATAGTGATACTTCATCAAAAATTTTGCTAAGTCCTATATGTACAGAATTCTCTTAATTGACTATTCTGGGTAGTCCTGCCAAAGAAGGAACTGTTGTGTCATATATATTTGGAGTAGAGTTCAGGTGAATGGCACATAGCAAAATTAGGATGGGTCCAAGTGGTCTATTGATACTCATAGACAATCATAGCATAGACAGATGTGAAAAGATGGTCAGATTTCAGTCGGGGATAGAGTCACATGCAACCTCCCTCACTCCCATTGTCCCACAATGCAACATGCAAAATGGTAACCCAGATATGGTCAATGGGATGTTCACTCTGGCTGTATCAATGAACCATTTGGACCCATCCCAGTGTTGCTGTGTGCCATTCACCTGAACTCCACTCCAAAGGTACATGATAGTGCATTTCCTTCTTCGGCAGGATTTCTAGAACAGTAAATTACGGGAATGTTGTACATATACGTTGCTTAGATCTTAGCAAAGTTTTTGATAAAGTATCACATACTATTCTTGCTGAGAAGATGAAGAGATGTATACTAGATCAGAGGTGTCAAATTCATGGCCTCAATTAAAATTGGGAGATGTTTAAGAAAATAAATAAAAATATAATACAACATAGACAATGTTAATTTGTGATTTTCTAAGTCAATATGAGTCCACAGGGATCTATTTTTATTTGAATTTGATACCACTGTAATTGTTCAGAACTGCTGGGGTCTTGGATTTATATAGAATTTTCAGACAAGTCACTGGTGGAGCAATGAGGCAAGGAACATGAACCAGTAGCAAAGGGAGTTCTCCAAATATTAGCCAAAATAATCTATTCTAACTGTGCCCCAGAGAGTAGAGGACAGAAGTTCTTGGGATGAAAAAGGGGGAGCATCAGTGGCCAATTCTAACTAGACTGAGTGTGCTTAAGTGTTCAGTGTCCCAGCATTACATAACAGGAGCCAAGCCTGGTAGAGTGGGGCCTTAGTTCCCTCTAGATATCCATGTACTTATTCTGTCAAGGCTTATTCTCTTTTTTATTTAAAACATGTGTTTTTAAAACTTTGGGTTCCAAATTTTCTCCCTTCCTCCCTCCCCACCCTCATTGAAAAGGCAAACAACTCAATATAGGTTATACATGTGCAGTTATGCAAAACACTTCCATGGTAGTCATGTTGTGAAAAACTGACTCTATTTCCCTTAATCCTATCCCCCCCCATTTGTTCTATTCTTTCTTTTGGCCCTGTCCCTCCTCAGAAGTGTTTGCTTCTGATTACCCCCTTTCCAAATCTGCCCTCCTCTCTATCATTCCCCTGCTCTCTTGTCCCCTTCTCCCCTTATTTTCCTATAGGGTAAGACAGATTTTTATACCCAGTCGAGTGTGTATGTTATTCCCTCCTTAAGCCAAATCCTATGAAAATAAGATTCACTCATTCCCTCTAACCTTCCCCTGTTTCCCCTCCACTGTAAGAGCCTTTTCTTTTCTGGGGTTTTTTTTTGTGAGATAATTTACCCCATTCTACCTCTCCCTTTCTCCTTCTCCCAATATAATCCTCTCTCACCCCTTAATTTTATTCTCCAGATATCACCCCTTCATCTTCAACTCACCCTGTGCCCTCTATCTATCTATCTATCTATCTATCTATCTATCTATCTATCTATCT
>NW_020954564.1:29151447-29339896 GCF_900497805.2 Vombatus ursinus
TCTATCTATCTATCTATCTATCTATCTATCTATCTATCTATCTATCTATCTATCTATCTATATCTATATATATACATATGTATAATTTTTTACCTCCAACTACCCTAATACTGACAAAGGTCTCATGAGTTACAGATATCATCTTTCCATGCAGGAATGTAAACAGTTCAACCTTCATAAGTCTCTTATGATTTCTCTTTCCTGTTTACCTCTTCATGTTCCACTTGAGTCTTGTATTGGAAAGTCAAATTTTCTATTTAGCTCTGGTCTTTTCATCCAGAATGCTTGAAAGTTCTTTATTTCACTGAATGACCATTTTTTTCTCCTGAAGGATTATACTCAATTTTGCTGGGTAGGTGATTCTTGGTTGTAATCCTATCTCCTTTGCCCTCCAGAATATTATGTTCCATGCCCTCTGGTCCGTTAATGTAGAAGCAGCTAAATCTTGTGTTATCCTGATTGTGTTTCCACAATACTTGAATTGTTTCTTTCTGGCTGCTTGTAATATTTTCTTCTTGACCTGGGAGCTCTGGAATTTGGCTACAATATTCCTAGGAGTTTTCCTTTGGTGATCTCTTTCAGGAGGAGATTGGTGGATTCTTTTAATTTCTATTTTGCCCTCTGGTTCTAAAATATCAGGGCAGTTTTCCTTGATAATTTCTTGAAAGATGGTGTCTAGGCTCTTTTTTTGATCATGGCTTTCAGATAGTCCAATAATTTTTAAATTCTCTCTCCTGGATCTATTTTCCAAGTCAGTTATTTTTCCAATGAGATATTTCACATTGTTTTCTAATTTTTCATTCTTTTGGATTTGTTTTACAGTGTTTTGATTTCTCATAAATTCACTAGTTTCCAATGGCTCTATTCTAATTTTTAAGGAAGTATTTTCTTCAGTAAGCTTTTGGACTTCCTTATCCATTTGGCCAATTTTGCTTTTTAGGGCATTCTTCTCCTCATTGGCTTTTTGGACCTCTTTTGCCATTTTGGCTATTTTTAAAGGTGTTATTTTCTTGAGTATTTTTTTCAGTCTCCTATAGCAAGCTGTTGACTTGTTTTTCATGATTTTCTTGCATCACTCTCATTTTTCTTCCCAGTTTTTCCTCTACTTCTCTTACTTGCTTCTCAAAATCCTTTTTGAGCCCTTCCAAGGCCTGGGACTGATTCACATTTTTCTTGGAGGCTTTGGATGTAGGAACTTTGACTTTGTTGTCTTCTTCTGGTTGTATGTTTTGATCTTCTTTGTTACCAAAAACTTCTTTCGAGTTTTGTTCATGATCCCAGCCAATTACTTGAGTTATAAATCTTTATTATGGTAGAGATCTGCTTCCAATGTGGAGAATGTACTGTCCCAAGCTTCTGGGGTTTGTACAGCTGTTTTCAGAGTTACTTCTAGGGACCATAAGTAAATTATCAGTTCTTCCAAGGTGGTATGATAAGGGGCGAGGTGTTTACTCCTTTCCTGGCCTGTGCTGTGGTCTATGAGTGACCACAAGCACTCTTTTCTGTCTTGAAACTGTGAGGAAGATTTCCTCTCTACCACCACTATAAGCTCCACCACACCAGCACTCTTCCTCACCCCAGGACTGCCCCTCAGAACTGTGACCCAGATCCAAGCATGGGCAAAGCAAGAAATTCCCGCCTCAGCACTGGTAAAGAGATCCCTGCAATCCCCCTCTGATCAGCCACCTGATTCCCCCTCAGTCTGTGGGCTGGAAGCTCAAGAGGCAGCTGCCACCCCGGCGCCGTGCTTGGGAACTGGGGCTGAAACCTAGCTTCTCTCTCACCACAGAAACAGACTTTTCCCACTGACCTTCTAAGTTGTGTTTGGCGTTCGTGGGTTGAGAAGTCTGGAAACCACCACAGCTGCCTGTGATTCAGTCCTCTGAGGCCTGCTACAGGTTCACTGCGGCCTGTGCACCCACGCCACACTGTGCTCCTCACCCAGGCTGGTGTGATATACTTTTCTGATCAACCATCCAGATTGTCTTGGCCTGGAAATTTGTTTCACTCTGTCTTTTTCTGGGTTCTGCTGCTTTAGAATTTGTTTAGAGCCATTTTTTATAGGTATTTGGAGGGGTTTGGGGGAGAGCTCAAGCAAGTCACTGCTTTCACTCTGCCATCTTGGCTCTGCCCCCCCTCAAGGCTTATTCTCTAGGAAGGGCAGCTAGGTGGAACAGTGAATAGAGCACTGGACTTGGAATCAGGAAGACTCATTTTCATGAGTTCAAATCCAGCCTCAGATATTTACTAGCTGTGTGACCCTGGGCAAGTCACTTAACCCTGTTTGCCTCAATCCTTCATCTGTAAAATTAACTGGAGAAGCAATTGGCAAACCATTCCAGTATCCTTTCCAGGAAAGCCCATGGGATCACAAAGAGTTGGAAAAATTCTCTAGGAAGCCATGTTAGTTCCTAAGGATTGTAGATCATGGAAATCATAGATTTGGAACAAAAAAGGACTTCAGAGTTCATCTAGTCCAACCTCTCTCATTTTACAGACAAGGAAACTGGAAGCTTAGGGAATTTAAATGACTTGCTCTAGGTCATACAAGCAGTAAATGCTGTAAGTTAAATGTGAAGCCAGGGCCTCTATCTCCAGAGCAATGACCTTTTTCACTGAACCACAACAATGTGATCTTCATCAGTTGCTATGGCTGAAATATTCACCACCATGTGGCCAATCTACTGGTGAGTCTCTTTGAGCTTAAATAGACTGGACCTTGGACAATAGACAGATGGTATTATTCAAGGATGGTGCCATTTTGGCAGGACCAGCTGGGGTATATATTACTCTGGCATAGCCCTTGAGAACAGCCTGAAGAGCATTTGAGGAACAGGAAAATGGAGTTGGCTTCTAAAAACCAAAATAATCACAAACTAAATTAAAATAAAATAACCTAAAATTATTTTAGAGCTAGAAGACATCTCTAGAGCTTCCCTAGCCAAACTCCCTCCCTGACTCCTTCCTTCCCCCCGAGATGATGAAAAAGAAATCCAGAGAAGTCAGATGATTTGCCTGAGGTCATTCTAGTAGAAAATATCAGCATTAGGATTTGAACCCAGTTCCTCTAACTTTTAGACTTTTTTTCAAAAGCATCCCATTTTTGGGAAAAGTCTTTTAAAAGGAAGAAGAGGTGGAAAATGGCTGGTAATTGTGTTCCCCCACATATAGACAAGACACATCAGCTATGTTTGACTGTTCTTTGCTTTGGGTCATTGATGAGAGCAACTGCCAGTCAAAGGCAGTTGAGTAAGAAGAATCAGCTCTTTGCTCACTTTAGGAGGAAATTTAAGGAAGCTACTATAGATAAATCTCAGTTGGGAGTTCCCAGTGACTGAGAAGCCCACAGGTGTGATAAACAAGCAGTTTTCCAGAATAGTTAACCACTGGAGTTGGCCACAATAGATAAAGCCTTCACTCCTTTCATGGCTCTGCTCTTGACTCTGGGGACTTTTTTCTCCATCAGCCCCAAGAGCTTTCTTACCTTGGAAGATGCCTCCTCTCCTGCAGCCACTCCCTCTGATTGGTTAGCTCCTCCCAGAACCCTTATTTTAAGGAAATGCTTAGGCCAGCCATGTTGATGCCTTCACTTCTCTCTGGGCTTTATTCCTGACTTTTTGAACTTTTTTCTCCACCAAGCCCCTGAGCTTGTCCTTCTATCTCCTCCTAATTTTCAGCTTCTTTTCGTGTAGTGTCTTCCTCCATTAGAATGTAAGCTCCTTGAGGGCAGGTATAGTCTTTCTTTTTGCTTGTATTTTTGTTCCCCACATTTAGCACAGTGCCTGGAACATAGTAAGCATTTAATGAATGCTTGTTGACTATAAACAACAATGGGAAGACTGAAGCCTGACAATCTTTTTTCCCCCTCAATTTATTTATTTATTTTTAGTTTTCGGCATTCACTTCTACAAGATTTTGAGTTCCAATTTTTCTCCCCATCCTTTCCCTCCCCCCATCCTGTGACGGCCTACATTCTGATTCCCCCTTCATCTAATCTGTTCTCCCTTCTATTGCCCCCCCTCTCTTATCCCCTTCCCCTTCTGTTTTCCTTGCTTCCAGCAAATAAGGAAGGCAAAGAGCATTTTGTAGAGACCTGCATAGACTATATAATGTTTGACTTTCGGGGAGGCAGGTAATTATTATCTACATTTAAAGTGCAGGTTGGCCTCCTCTATAGAAGAGAAGGAATGCCTCAGGTCATCAGAGAAAATAAAATATTTCTTAAAAATGGAAGAAGGGCTTCACGGTGTATCAGACATGTAATTATAGGAGTTGAAGTGACACTTCCTGTCATATACCCCCTTCCCCAAGCAGGAAGGATAAGAAGCCCAAGGATGCATGTGTAGGAAGCACTAACCAATGAACTTAACCCACATGAAGCCAAGATCTGCACTGAAAGAGTGCAGATTAGAGATAGGCTATCTAGAGCAAGGCAATTTAGGGTTGAACATGCTTTAGCACTATAAGCAAGAAGGCCATGCAAACACCAGGAGGGCAGAGGTGAGGAAGAAGATGGATTTGCCAAGCCTGTACCTGCACCAGAAACACTTAACCTGTTACTGTGAACATTAAAAACTAAGAAAAGGGATATGAAGAGGAGCATGGGAATCCTGACCTGTATTAGTTGGTTGTTATATGGAAAAATGTGCAACAGACAAGAAAGAGGAAAAGGACCACTAAACATTTGGAGTAGAGTTCAGGTGAATGGCACATAGCAACATTAGGATGGGTACAGATGGTTTATTGTTACTCATGGCCATTTACAGCATAACCAGCTATGGAAAGATGGGCAGCAATTCAGTCAGGGATAGAGTCAGAAGCAACCTGGAGATAAAGAATAAGCATACACAGTTCTTTCTGAAGGGGTGAGGGGTGCTGAACTCTCTGAGAAGGAAGCAATTGGTTTCATGGCAAGGAAAGATAATGCCAACTCATAAGTCCCATTAGAACCATCCAGTAAAGGTGTTAAAAGAACTGGTAGATGTGATTGCTGAGCCCATTACTAATTGTTGAAAAAATCTTGGAGAAAGGAAGAGATGCTGTAGGATAAAAGGACAGATATAATAAATTTTTCAAGAAAGGGAAGTGAATTGAGTCTGTAAACTATAAGCTGGCAAGTTTGAATTCAATTCCTGGCAAGATTGTATAACATATTGTTAAAGGGATAATCTCTGAGCATTGAGAAAAGGAAGCATTGATCAGGAAGATTCTTCATGGCTTTATCAAGAACAACTCATGTGAGCCATGGGTTAGTGGAATCACTCCATTCCACCTGGTTCCATACCTGAGTCTGTTAGAGTTTTGTGCTGCGATGAGCCAATGCTAATCAGATATCTGGTGCCAATGTGGTGAGCTGCCAGGTGCTCAGGGTCACTGGGTTGTCTAAGGAGGGATGGACTAGTCCAGGTCAGAAAAATTAAGCAGGCTAAAGTTTCTGTGCCAATCAGTACTGGGATAGGATCTGTGAATGACCACTGAACTTCCAGTCTGAAGGAGATAGGGAGACCCAGTCTCAAAACAAACAAACAAAAACATCTCATGACAGTGCATTTCCTTTTTTGATAGGGTTATTACATTGGTAGAAAAGGAAACTTCTGAAGGTATAGTTTACCTAGATTTCATCAAGGCATTTGTCAGAGTCTCTCACATTTTCTTTGTATATGAGGAGAGGTGTGGTCAGGAAGAGAAGGTGTTAGGCAGAAGGAAGGTATGTTTGAAGCAGAGATAGTCTTCCACAGGTGCTTGGAGAGAGGACCCTCAAAACACAAAGTTGTGTTGTTGTTTTTCTAGACTATCTCATTTGGTAAGATCATATGTGGAGCACTGTGCTCAATGTGGGCAAAACATCTTAGGAAGGGCATTCATCGATTGACAAGTGGGAACACATCTAAAAGAAAGTGATCAGGATTGTGAGAGAACTGGAGAATACACTCTATAAAGATCAATTGAATGAAAGTGGGGAGCCCAGCTAGGTGGTGCAATGCATAGAGCACTGGAGTCAGAAGGACTTGAGTTCAAATATGGCCTCAGACATTTACTATCTGCATGACCCTGAGCAAGTCATCCCACTGCAATTGCTTCAAAAAAAAAAAGAAAGAAAGAAAGAAAGAAAAAGAAAAAGAAGGGAAAAAAGAAAGTAAGGACTGGAAAAGCAAAGAGTCTTGTGGAACACGATAGCTGTCCAGGTTTTTGAATGGCTGTCATGTAGAAGAGGGATAAGATTCACTCTTCATGGCCACAGAGGGAAGAACTAGGGGCAATACATGAAAGTTGCAGAGAAGAAGATTTAGGGATAATAGAAGAAAAAAACTTCCTTAATAATTAGAGATTTCCCAAAGTAAGTGGGTTGTCCCTGGAGCTATTAGATTTCATCTCATTTTAGGGCCTAAAGTGAGGGCTAAACAAGTGCTCACTGGAGATACTCCCAAAGGGTTCTTGGTTAGATAAGGTTTGGACAAGACCTTCCAGTTCCCTTCCAACTTGGAGATTCTGTGATTCTGCGATCCAGGGTCATCTCCACTCCATGATGAGAAATCAGAAGAGAATTTTGGTGGAAGCTTTATTGCATGTGATCTTACAACTTTTATTAAAGATGTTTATGTAAATGAGTCAGTCTTAGGAGAAAAGAAACCATAGACTCACTCAAGAAATCCTACTACTGATCTTTCAATCTTTTTAAGAAGTTGAATGAAGAAGCAGTAGATAGGTGCTACACTGATATACCGTGTGTGGGCATTATAATTATCTACTTTTATTTAATGAATCATAATGAATGATAAATGAATCATAAATGAAGCCTGCTGTTGAAAAAAAATGATTCATTGGGAACTATTTTTGTCAATAATGTTATGAATGAATTATATTAATATGTATCTTTGAGGTGTCTATACGTGAAATGTCATTATTGCTTACCACGTGGCACATCTCAATCGATCAACAATATTTAAATATTTATTGTAATTATTTATTAAGTGTTACTATGTGCCAGGTACTGTGTTAAGCTCTGAGGATACCATTGCAAAAGTGAGACAGTGACTGCTTTTAAGGATTTTACGTTCAACCAGAAGAATATAACACATTCATAGATAGGTAAATATGTGATATATACAAATTAAGCACACAATAATGGTGGGGCTGGGGAGAATAGTACTGACAACTGTCAGCATTAGGAAGGTGCTCTTGAAGGAGCTAGCACTTGGACTGAGCCTTAAAGTAAACCAGGGGTACCCAGAGGTACTAGAGGTGGAGAGGGAGAGTATTCCAGGCATAGAGAATAGCCTATCCAAAGGCACAGAGATGGGAGATACAACATCACATACAAAGAACAGTTGAGAGAGAGAGAGAGTATAGACTTGGAATGCATGTGTGTTATCTGCCAGGAAAGATAGGAAGTTTTTAAAGGGAGAATTCCAAGGTATTGATAGCTGTATGGGAAAAAATGCTAGTAATTACAAAAATGCAAATTAAAGCAGCTGTGATGTTCTATCTCATGCTCATCAGATTGGCAAAGTTAGCAAAAAAGACAACATGCTGGAGGAGCTGCTGGAAAACAGGTGCATTAAAATCTTCTGTTGGAGCTGTGAATTAGTCCAGACATACTGGAAAACGGTTTTGAACTGTGCCTCCAAAGTCATTAAATGTCATGTGCTCTTTGACTTACTGATATTAACTAGCAGACCTATAGTTCCAAAGAGATTAATGAAAGAGGGAAAGGATTAAAATGTACCAAAATGTTTATAGCAGATCTTTTTGTAGTGCCAAATAATTAGAAACTAAGGAGGTCACCATCAATTGGGAAATGATTGAACAAATTATTGCAGATGAATGCAATAGAATGCTATTGTGTCATAATAAATTGAAAGAGACAGTTTCAATCTGAGAAAATTTGTATGAACTGATGCAGAGTGAAGTGAGCAGAAAGAAACTTACATCCTGGCTACCCCTGATTTCCTCCTCCCGACCCAACCCTCCAACCAGCAGCATCCTGGAAGTGCCCTAGGATCTTCACCCATGGGTACCAGTGTCACAAAGTTTCCACTACACCTCTCTTCACTCCTAGTTGATTTGAGCATATATTTCATGCTATTTGTCCAGGGTATATTTTGAACCTCACCAAACCCAGATGGAGCTTTCCCACTAATGCATATGTGAAGTCCAGTATCACCTATAGGACAAAGAATCAGGTTCAATGCTAATAATTATAGATATTGAATCCAGCTGTTATAAGGGTGGGGTAGCTGAAAAAAAGAAGAGAATACATTTGCCTGAAGAATAACACGATCCAAGTAAATGAATCCTGGAGATAATAAAAACAGGACTCAGGTTGATCTGGCAAGCATGAGGTATAGAGGGGAGATCACAATTTGAACATAGAAAATGCAAAATAGATGAAGTTAAGATTGAAATACAATGTTCAGACAAGGCTAGAAGTCTCTGCAAATAAGCAATTAAGGCATCTAAAATAAATTTCTTGAGAGGAAAATTAGAGATAACATAAAAATATTAGTACCTGCCTTAACTATTGTATTTTCCTCTTTAAATATACCAATTGTCCTAATGAATTCATATGGTGCCACTTATTAAAAAAAAAAAACAACAACAAACAACAATTGTATAATAATTATGTAGGGGATTTTTGGGAAGTGTCTCTCAAGATAGACTGTTTAGAGAATTTATAGTCAGACCCTGTTGTTTTCTATTTCATTAAATATTCTAATATATGTAACATTGTGGAAGAAAAATGTCTCCAAACTATAAAACAGCTCAAATGGGCATTTTCCAGCACAAGGTGCATGCCAAACAGAATGGTGGGGCATTGAAAGTACTTTAATATATGCATGCAATTAACAAAGCTAAACGTATACACTCATTTGAAGGGCTTTTTATGAAATAATTTACTCTCATCTTGTTTTCTCTAATGGTGTAAAAATAGTTCATAAGCATAATAAATCTTTAATATACACTCTTCCCTCATGCTGCTCCTGAAAGTCTCAATATGAAGATTACACTTAATGGAATTGTCTGTCAATTTAAATAATTATCATTTGGGGCAGATGGTTCTTTGATTGTGCATTTAACATGCAGAAGAATGCCGTGTCTCTGCCATTTGTAGGTTACCCTCCAAACAACTAGCATCATGAATAGGCAGCTGTTTCTCTTTAGTAAATTATTTCCCTTAAACACCAAACCTCATGTATCATAGCAAATTCTGAATATATTCAGAGATGAATTTTTCATATCTGCTAATTTGTTCACCTCGTACATCAGCATTTCAAATGATGCTCTGAGTTTAGTTCCCACATGATTTATTGAAGGAGAGCACTGTACAACTCCACGTGATGGTTAGAAGTAACAAAGCCAAAGCTAATCAGGATGGTTTCTCTTCTTCCCTCACTTTTCTTGTCAGAGGATCTCCATTTCACAAGCCTTTTGGTTATTTCTGCCCTGCTTTGGAGGATGTTGGATCCTTCCTCTGAGGAGGTAGGAACTTCATCCAATGTCAGGGTTTTAGCCATAGACCAATCAAGGATTGAGTGTCTCTAATGGAATTGCCATGATCCCATAGTTTTCTTTCTCCCTAATCAATCAATTGAAACCTACTATGTTCCAAGTACTGTGCTAAGTCCCTGTCCTCAAAAGGTTTATATTCTATCTAGAGAAATAACTTGTACATATATGAATATGTACAAAGTAAACATAAGGTAATTTGGGGGAAGGTATAGTTAGAGGGATTAGGAATTAGTAGAAGTGGCATTTGATCTGAGAATTGAGGGGATCTAGGGATTCTATAGGGAAGAAATGAGGATAGAGTATATTCCAGGCAAGATAGTCTGAGACCAGACATGGCATGGCATGTGTGAAGAATAGCAAGAACAGTTTGGCTAGATTGTAGTGTGCAAGAAAGGGAGTGATATATAACAAGCCTGGAAAGGTATACAGAAGTGCATTGTGAAGGGCTTTTCATGCCAAACAGAGGAGTTCTTATTGAATTCTAGAAGCAGTAGGAGCCCCTGCAGTTTGCTGGACTGAGGAGTCACATGGTCACACCTGACTTTGGCAGGTGTGTGGAGTACAGATTGTAGCGGAGAGAGATCTGAGTCATGGAGAACAACTAAGAAGCTATGGCAATAGTCAAGGCAAGAGGTGAGGGGAACTTGAACTAGGGTGGGGGGTCATGTGAGCAGAGGGAAAAGGATGGGGATAAGAGATATTGGGGAGACTTGGTCATTAGTTAGAGATGTCAAATAAGGGAGCACGAAGAGTCAAGGATGAGTCAACATTTGTGAACCTGGATGACTAGGAAACTTCAGAAGAGCGGTGGGTTTTAGAGGAAATATGAGTTTGTTGTTGTTGTTTTGCTTTGAACGTGTTGAGTTTGAAATGTCTGTGGGACATCCAGTTTAAAATGTCCAGTGGGTAGTTGGTGGCATAGGACTGCCACTCAAGAGAGTCTAAAGATTGATATGTAGATCTGGGAATCATTTGCAAAGATATGATTACTGAATCCATGGAAGCAGATGAAATAACCTAGAGAAAGAATGGAGAGAGACAAGAGCAGAACCTTAGGGAACACCCATGGTGAGAAGATAGGATGTGAACGATGATCCAGCAAAGGAGACTGAGAAAGTCATCAGACAGATGGAAAAAGAATCAAGAAAGTGAAGCATCATGAAAACCCAGGGTGGAGAGAGCATCCAGGAGGAAAAGGTGGTCAGTAGAGTCAAAGGCTGCAGAGAGATCAAGATGGATGATGAATGAGAAAAAGGCTACTATATTTTTCAATTAAGAGATCATTGGCAACTTTGGAGAGAGAAATTTCCAATTGGAAGGGTCTGAGAAATGACTGAAAAGAGAGGAAGTGGTTGCAATGAAAGTAGATACTTTTCTCTAGCAATTTGACTGTAAACCGAAGAAGACATAGGGAACTTGGCATGATAGCTTAAAGGGATGCTAGAGTCAAATGAGAGCTTTTTTCAAGATTGGAGGAGACGTGGGAAAGTTGATAGGCAGTAGGAGGGAGTCAGCAGTTAGGGAGATATTGTTAAGCATATCTTTAAGAGTTGATGTCATTGTTTAAAAGTTTGCAAAACATTTTGCATTCATTTATTTAATTTTAAGGCTCATAGCAACATTATATGATAGATACTAAAGGTATTATTACCCCCATTTTGCAGATGGGGAAACAGGCTCAAAGAGGTTTATTTGCTTGTTTAGCAAGACACAGCTAGACAGTGTTGGAGACAAGATTTTGTGTGTGAGACTGGATCTCCCCATATCAGACTGGAAGTGCAGCAGCCACGGATGGGCCCAATCCCACTATTATTGATATGGAAGCTTTGTGTTGTTCCATTTCTTGCCTGGGCAGCCTCACTCTTCCTTAGGCATCCTGGTGGCTCCTTCCTCCTGGGGACTCATCATATTGGTGCCAAACTTAATGCCAAACACCATTGTTTTTACCTGTACTGTAGCCCCAGAATTCCCAACCTCAAGCATTGCAGGAGACTCAGCTTCCCTCATAGAAGAGATTACAGATGTGTGCCACTACATCTAGCCACAGACAAGGTTAGAACCCAGGTGTTCTAGAGTCCAAATCCAACACTCTGTACAGGATGCCCTGGCTATCTCTTGGGGTACATCTTCAGAATGACTTCAAATGTGAGGGGAAATCCAAACATAATCTGATTCTGCTTACACACTGACTAAGGGTTAGTACTAAATAAAATTCAACCCATGAAAGAGTGGTCACTGTAGTTTAGGATGTTCTGAGCCTATGCATGTATGCATAAATGAATGAATGAAAAGCATTTATTAAATGCTTACTATGTGCCTGGCAATGTGTTTAGTGTGATCACACATACAAATGTGAACTTTGCTGTACTAAAATAAAAAAATAACATAAGTGCCTCTAGATTGACATTCTGGTACAGAGTGAAATTCATCACCTATCTAAACAGAACATATGTCAACGTGGAGGTACCACACCCACGAATCCAACACTCTGAAAGGTTGCTTTTAAATTTCTTTTTTAAAAAAATCTGGTTTGCTTTAATGAATCTCCCCTCTCCCCTCCCAACCCCACACTTTTTGGAATATCTGTTGGAGTAGCTCAACGTGTGAGCTGACAAATGTTTAACAAGTGAAAACGGAGAATACCTTTAAGTTTAATATGCATTATTAACATTTTCTCCATCACTTTCTTAAGTCCAGACAATAAAAAACAAAATAAATCAAGCCTTGATTTGTAGCATTTGCTGATTTCCGAGGTGTGAATACTCAAACTGGAAATTTAACAACCAGCTCTCCAGAGTCCATACAAATTGGCTCCGGTACACCCTGAGTTATCTCTTACTGTAAAACAGATCCTTTCTATTGTTGTGCCCTGTGACTGGAACTCCGTCCCCCTCCTGACCTTCCTGGCTTCCTTCAAGTCTCAGTTAAAATTCCATCTTCCACCAGAAACTTTCCCCAGTACCCCTTAATGTTAATGCTTTCTCTCTGTTGATTATCTCTAATATATCTTATATATAACTTGTTTGTACTTGACACTCTCTTTAGTCTGTGAGCTCCTGGAGGTCAAAGACTGTCTTTGACCTTTCTTTGTATCCCCACACACAATGGGTGCTAGCACAGTGCCTAGCCCAGAGGTGGGGAACCTGTGACCTCAAGTGCCGCCCTTTGATTGAATCCAAACTTCACAGAATAAAGCTCTGGCCTAGCCCTAGTCCATAGTATCCACAGGTGTAGTGACTTAGCCTCCACATCTTGGTAAAACCTCTTGGCGGGTGGGCTAAACCAGGTTGAAGGTAATTGACAGGCCTCAAACCCATCGCTGAGTTAGGGGGATGTCTACCCCAAGCATGTGAAGATTTTTTCTGGTGGAATAGGTGGATGAGAACAATTTGTTCCAAGGACCATGAAAGCAGCTGAAGCAGGCACTGTAGAGCGCTTAGAGTTTGGTCAGATGTGGAAGACACCAAGATCATCCACTGCATCCAGGGCCATTGCCAGTGGTCCTGACTTTTGTCCTGCCGCTGGACTTTGATGACTGTGAAAGAGAGAGTGAGGCTGAAGATTTGTGCAACTCTGCCTCACTTAAATCCCATTCTCATAGGTCAGGACAATACCCAGTGTTGCTACAGATCTTCTTCCAAACAAAGGACCAACAGCTTAGCACATAGTAGGCACTTAATAAATGCCCATTGACTGACTCTCATGAGAGACAGAGAAAGAGATATTCTTTAATATGTGGCTGTTTCTCGGTTTATGAGTAGAAGAGGTCTTCCTAACAGAACATGGATCTCTAGATGAGTTGTGGGAGGATCCAATTTTAAGAGTTGCTTGGGAAGGAGCCAGGGGAAAATGGTAGTAGCTTGTAGTACATAGCCCTAGCTCTGCTACTAAATATGTGCTTAGGCACTTAGCCTTTCTGGGCCTCAGTTTCATCATCTGTAAAATGAAGGAGTTAGACTAGATGACCTCCAAGTTCCGTTCCAGCTCTAAATCCTTCATTCTTCGGAACAATTACAAGTCAAAGGCTGAATCACAGTGGCACACACTGATTGTCCCTGCTACTAGAAAGGCTGAGAATGGTGGAAATGGTGGATTGCTTGAGCTCAGGAGTTCTGAGCTGCAGCAGACACTAAAGCCGATTGAGTGTCCATACTACGACTGGCATCAATATAGTGAATCCCTGAGAGGAGAGGGCCACCAGGTTACCTAAAGAGGAACAAACTAGCCCAAGCTGGAAAAATGGAGCAAGTTTAAACTTCCCTGTTAATTAGTATTGGGATCAGCCCCTGAATAGCCTCTTCCCTTCCAGCCTGAGCAAGATTAGGAGACCCTATCTCACACTCCCCCCACCAAAAGAAACCAAGTCAATTCTACTTTAAGAAGGCCCCAAACATGAAAGCCTCAGTTTAGCAACCAGATAATTACTCAGAGATTGCTTGAACTACAAAAGGATTCTCCTCTTTCCCATAGAATTCTCCACAGGGTTATTTTAAGTAGGAACTCCCCTAAAATACCTGTGTTTGTTGACAGAGGAGAGGAGTGAAGATGGAAAAGAAATTTAAAGCTAATATTGTAGCAGCCACTGTTGACTGCAGGTCAGTCAGATCCTTTGATAGTTCTACTGATCTAATTGGAGTGGGCATTCCCTCCAACGGTGTAGTTTATCCATGCCTACTTTCTCATTCTGAGTGATTCTTAAATAGGTCTTTCAATAAGGCTACCATTGAGGCTCCATACTGCATAGGGAGGCCTTTCTCTGCATTTTTGAATGTGTCAGAGACAGGCTGTCCATCTGTTATCCCTCATGCTCACTGCATGACAGATCCACCTGTTTTTCCAGTTACATATGCCCTTAATGATGTCTTTTCTGACCCAAGTCAATGCTTGTGACAGACTGCAGCCAGCTTAAATCCACCAGACCTCTTTCCATTGCCCTTTGAGGAGCTTGTAGTTTTTGAAGGTCATTCAGAAATGAAGAAAAACGCAGATTTTTAAGTGTTTTTTTTTCAGTCAGTGGGGAAAACAGGATTCTATTTTCTAAAATTCAATGCAGGGTACATCTATTAAATAAAGCCCATTGCACCCACAGGGATGCATGTCTTTAGATCATAGCTTCAGATCTTGAAGGACCTCAGAGATCATCTGGTTGAATCTCCACATTTTGTAGATAAAGAAACAGAGACCCAGATACTCCCAGAGATGAAGTGCCTTACACAGGGTCACATAAAAAGTATGTATAAACCATACATCACATTGCAGATGCATCTTCAGATTGGTATTAGAAATGGACAAATTGAGTCATTTAAAATCACCATTCTTATCTCTAAAAATATACTAGCATGGCCAGAAGCCTTCTGTTTGGGAGTCAGTCTGGGAGGAATTTTACTTTACCTTATGTTTTTCAAGAGATCTACGTCTCCTTGTGGTAGTAAGGAAGGAAGACATTGGATTGCTCATCATCCCTTCTTCTACTGACTCACACTTTCCCTTCCCTACAATTAACATCATAATTAGCCACAAAATTCAATTACTGCTCTTATTTGCAAGGTGATGTGCTTTTGCTGATATAGGGTTCATTCCCCAAATGTCCAAAACTTTGAAAAAGTCAGGAAATACTCCTTTTTGCTGAAATCACAGATTTCTGAAATCCAAAGGTAAACTGGGAGAGGGGGCAACCTATTCTCCCGAGAATCTGGTTTGTACTTCAACAGGGATAGGAGGTAAAGGTGGGCACCAGGAGAGGAGCACCTGAGTCGCAGGACAACGTTTAACACAGAGAGGAAGTGTACCCTTCTGGGGAAGATGTTATTATCTTTGGAGAAAAGCCCCAGGTACCTTGTGCTAGGATCATCAATCTTGAGCTGGATGGGACCTCAGAAACCATCTAGTCCAACCCCCTCATTTTTACACTTAAGGAAACTGAAGCAATTGAGAATTTAAGTGAATTTCCCAAAGTTACAGAGACAGTAAGCATGAGAGGCAAGATTTGAACCCAAGTCCTTTGATTTTAGTGCTAGGGCTCATGCCACTGCACCACTGTTCTGCCCCCCACCCAGTGGAGGGTAGCTAAGGTCAACTCTTAGGTCAGCCAGCTCCATATCCTGCCTCTGGGCACTCCCCGCTCCCTAGAATTATCAGGAAGTCACATGGCAAGGGAAAAAATGGCCAGTGTCCCAAAGTGGCAACAATGTGAATAGAGGGAAAATTCAAGAAATGTTACAATAAGAATAAGAATCAATTGTATCCTGCACACAGACTGTCAGGAAAAAGACAAGATTCCCTTTCTAAAACTTCATTTCCAAATGAGAAGAAATCTCTGTATTGTCACAGTATCTCAGAGTTAGAAGGTGCCTCAAAAGTCATCTGATCTAACCTGTATGTGAAAAGGAATTTCTCTTACAGGTCCTTGTCCAGTCTCCCACTTAAAGATCCCCAGTGCTGGGGATCCCACTGCAGGTAGCTCATTTCTTTTTTGGATGGTACTTATTGTTAGGCAGTTTTCTTTACATCAAACAAAAATCTCTCTCCTGTCAAAAATCCTCTCCTCTCCTCTCCTCCCCTCTCCCCCCCTCCCCCCTCCCCTCCCCCCCCCCCCCCCCCCTCCCTCTCTCTCTCTCTCTCTCTCTCTCTCTCTCTCTCTCTCTCTCTCTCTCTCTCTCTCTCTCTCCTGTCAAGATCTTTTTGGATCTTGACTGACCTCCTGAGTTTTAACAAACCCTTCAAGCTCTGAGTCATCTGTAAATGTGATGAGCATGTGTGACATTGGTCTGACCTCTCTTGACCTCAGTTTCCTCAACTATAAAATGAAGAGATCGTACTGGATGACCTCTAAATTCCTATTCAATGCTGAATCTATGATGCTATGAGGAGTTAACTCAGTTTGTGGACCTCATTTTATCTCTGTTTGTGTGTACGTCTCTACGTGCAGCCTTGTGAAGCCAGCCCCACTCTCTATATTCTTTCTTCTGAATTCCTACAGTCAGAGAGCTCCCAGCTCCATTGCTTTCATTGCTCTCCACAGCAACAGCCTAGATCTCCCAGCATTAAACAATAACTATTTTTACCTATACTTCTTAGACTTTGCCTGTCAAAATCATGTTAACCACTTTAAAACTTGTGCTTAGGATTACAAGGTTGAGATTTACACACACCACAGAGAACCTACTCAATAGTCATCATTTTCCTAATTATATTAGTACTGAACAGATAATTTACAATTGATCTAGCAGTAATACAAACTCTTATAAATGTCAAAGCTTGCTCTGGCTTAATATCCTGGTCTCTTGGGAATTTCGTGCTCCCTCAGCTCCTTGTGAACAATCTCACACCATCAGCCCTTTACATACTGGTGCCAGAGAAGAAAAGTGTTAATTTCCCTCCTACTCTTTGGAGAGGCTTCACTGACCAGCAAGGACATTTGAACAGCTTACCCTTTAAAGGTGGCAACTCCAATTTTAAAGATTTAAGTTGGAGAAAATGTGCTCTGTAGTAAAAGCCCATGCATTTAGTCATAAAAGATTCGATTGCCGGTCCCAAACGTCCAGTAATATAATTTTGTTTATATGGGATTCATCCCCATAGCTTCCAAAGGTCTTGATAAAAACAGGAGATAACACACAACTACCTTTCCACTGAAATCACAGTCTTTCCAGGACCAGGGGGGAGTTGTTAGGGGTCACTTAATCTCACCCCCTGCCTGTAGGCACCCAAACTGTTCCAATCTGACAGATGTCTGTATTGAACCGCACACGGGAGGTAGCATTCTGTGTATGCTGAATGTTTACAAAGCTGAAATCTGCAGAGCTAACACAGATTGGCCTCAGCTCTGGTGCCTTTGAGCTCAGCATGGCAGGAACCTGGAGTCAATTACAAGAGAAGGTCAAGAGGCTAGGTCTGTTTCACTATGACTGAAGTCAGTGAAAGCATAAAAGGAGGGAAATGAACAGGCCTCACAAGTCCCTTGTCAAATCCCAGAATTCTAGAACTCCTTGATTCCCAGCTCCCTCTCCCCACTGAAGCTTGAAAGAAGTGGCCTCAAGACCAATGAAAGGAAATACTGCTTTTCACAGAGGCCTTCAATCAAGAAGCATTTAAATAAATAAAGGGATAATGGCAAATAATGCATTTTTTTAAGGTTAGTGCCTAGGAAGACAAGTGTGACTTGACAGGATGGAATCCTGGCTGGAAATCCTGGAACTGCACTGGGGGAGAAATGCAATAATGAACAACAATAAGAAAGAAGAATAGAAACAACAGTGAACATTTATATAGCCCTTACTATGTGTCAGGCCCTGTGCTAGGCACTTTACAAATATTATCTTGTTTGATCCTCACAACAACACTGGCAGGGAGGTGCTATTATCTCTATTTCAAGTTGAAGAAACTCAGGCAAGCAGAAATTAAGTGACTTGCCTAAGGTCATGCAGCTAATAAGTGTCTGAGGTCTTCCTGGCCCAGCACTATGATTATAGACACACATACATACATATATACATATGTGTATATGTATGTGTGTGGCACCTAGATGGCTCAGTGGATAGAGTACTGGGCCTGGAGTCAGGAAGACTTGAATTCAAATTTGACCAAAGACACTTACCGTATTTCACTGCATAATCATCACAGGTTTTATGCCAAATTTTTTTTTTTTTGCAAAAAAATGGGGTGGGACCATTATATGAAGCTTTTAAAAAATTGTGCCGCTATTACTTAAAAATCATTTATTACTAAACTGTCATTGATTCAAGATTAGGATGCACAGAATACTCATGAATATATGTTAAAATTTAATACTGACTGTGTGTGTGCTGAGAATTCTAGGCTTGCAATGTGTGAGAGGTAAGTGTGTATCATACCACTGGCAAATACATTACTGCTCTCTACCTTTTAAGTGTCATGACAAACAGAATTATACCATGTGACGATTATGTGATGAAAGGTTATAAACCAATTTTTGTACTGAAAAAAAAAACAGGATGCAAGGATTATGTGGTAGTGATGATTATGTGGTGAAATAGGGTATTAGCTGTGTGACCCACAGACAAGTTACTTAACCTCTGTTTGTCTTAATCCACTAGAGAAAGTTATTTTGACTATTATAAATGCCCAAATTAACTGCAAAAGAACTATGAAGATGCTTTTTGCATCCAGAGAAAGAACTGACAAATAGAAGTATGTATAGGATGATTTTATAGATATATGTATATATACATACATATTTGTGTCTAATGGTAGCTCTCTTTAGGGTGGGGGGGGAAGGAAGAAAAAAAAGGGAAAAAAAGAAATTTACCACACGCATTTTATCTCTGGTTGTATGTATGTCTCTATGTGCAGCCTTGTGAAGCCACAATATAATTTTATTATATATTTAAAAGGAATAGCAAATTAAACATAATAGATTTGCAGTTTCATGTGCAATCATCTTTTATATTCTTCTATGTTATGAAAATCATTGTTTTATTTCATAAATTAAAAATAAAATGAATAAAATAAAATTTTTTTAAAAAGAAAGAAATGTCAAACCACTCCAGTATCATTGCCAAGAAAACCCCATGAACCATATGGTTCACAGGATCATGAAGAGTTGGACATGACTAAACAACAAATACACACACACACACACACACACACACACATATACATACATATATACACACATATTTCTACAAATAAGCACCTAATTGCCTAAACAATAATGTGATGATGATGATAAGATTAAGAACAGGAATAATAACCAGCATTCATGCAGCACTTCAAGGTTTCCAAAGCTCTTTACACATCTTATCTACAATGTAAGCTCCTTAGAGACAGAGATTGTTTCTTTTTTGTCTTGTATCCTCAGTACCAACACAGTGTTGCATATAGTAGGTGTTTAGGAAATGTTTGTTGAATTGAGGAATTCTGATATTTTTCAATATCTGTGTTATAAACCCCTATGTTAGAGCTAGCATTCAGTGCAGTGCCTGCCACAAAGTACACACTTAAATACTGTTGATCTGTTGACGGACTGTGAGCCTTTGTCTCAGACTTATGACAGGAGCAGATGATTGGTTTTCCTATGTGAGGTCATAGGATATGCGTGGTTTGAATTATGAAGGGCTTCTGCTAGAGAAAAGGCCTGCCTTTTCTGCTAAGAATTTTCCATTTCATCTAAGTGAATATTTAAAGAATCCTTTGGATTCCAAGTACATAACACATTATTTGCCTTCTCTTACTCCATGGTCGAGCCAAACCAGCCTTCTTGATATGCCAGTAACTGCCACAAAACACTCCGTCTCTTCTTTCTCTCTACATCTGCACAAGTTCTCCTCCCTTGCTGGAATGAACTCCCTCCTCACCCAGAATCCAGATGATTCCTTCGGTATTTGCCCAGAAGTATTCAAAAGTAGTTAGGTTGGGGAAAACAACTGGGCAGTGGATTTATGTATACTCAAGCCTTAAAAGTAATTAATGTGTTCGTTGATGACTTCTGAGCTTCCCAAATCATCTTGATTGAGGATTTCAGTGTTAGATTCTTCTAAATTAGCCTCATAATGTTGTGGCTGGGTTGGGACTTACCACTGCTACCACCTTTCCACCCACCTCCTTCCTCCCTCTGCAATGTGAAGTCTATGGTTTTCCCTCATGCCATTATGATCTACTTTCAGTGTGCTGGGCTTAAAGTCAGGAAGACTCATCTTGAGTTCAAATCTGGACTCATATACTCAATAGCTGTGACCCTGGGCAAGTCACTTAACCCTGTTTGCCTCAGTTTCTTCATCTGTAAAATGAGCTGGAGAAGTAAATGCCAAACCACTCCAGTATCTTTGCCAACAAAACCCCAAGAGGGGTCACAAAGAGTCAGACATGACTGAAACGACTAAACAACAACAAAAGTAGTTTCATCTTCTTTCTTCTCAAATTCTCCCTACGGATTTTCTTTAGACTTTCCATAGTGAAATTCAACTGAAATTACTCTTTCCAAAGTCACCAGTGATCTCTTAGTTGCTAAATCTAATGGCAATCTAATTTCTCATTCCTCATCCATCTTAACCTCTCTGCAGCATTTGACACTGTTGATCACATTCTTCTCCTCAAAACTCTCTTCTCTTTAGAATTTCATGCTTCAGCTCTCTCCTCATTCTCCTCCCACTGTGTAACCACTCCTCAGTCTTTTTCTGGTTCTTTATCCATGTGACCCCAACTAAATGTGGCTCTCCTCCAAGGCTCTGTCCTGAGTCCTTTTCACTTCCTTCTTTACATTCTCACTTGGTCGTCTCAACAGCTTTGAAGTGCTTCAGTGTTCATCTCTATCTATATGATTCCCAGATCTATCGTGAGCTATAATTAAACACCACTAACTGCCTCTTGAACATCTCAAACTGGAAGTCCTACAGGGTTCTTACAAGTCATTATCTTTCCCCCCAAACTCTCCATACTACCAAAATTTCCTGATACTGTGTGTGCTTGGGGGGGTACAACCATCTTTCTAGTTACCCAGGCTTATCTCCTCCATCTCATCCCTCATATACGACCCCTTCCACCATCTTGTCATTTCCACCATCAGAGCAGCTCTTGTATGTCCCCTTCTATCCACTAACACAGCTGCCACCCTAGTTCAGGTACTCATCATCTCTCACCTTAACTATTGTAACAACCTTCTGACTGTCCAAGTCTCTCCCTTTTCCAATTCATCTTCCACTCTATGCCATGACATGATTTTTAATTTTTTTATGAATTTATTTATTTTTAGTTTTCAACATTCACTTCCATAAGATTTTGAGTTTTAAATTTTCTACACTTCTGTCTCCTCCTCCTTCCCCAACAATCTTTTTTTTTTTTGGCTAGGCAATGGGGTTAAGTGACTTGCCCAGGGTCACACAGCTAGTGAGTTATGTGTCTGAGGCCGGATTTGAATTCAGGTCCTTCTGATTCCAGGGCTGGTGCTCTATCCACTGCACCATCTAGCTGTCCCTAAAAGCTCCTCCCAAGATAAGCTCATCACTTTTTTTTTTTTAGGCAATTAGGGTCAAGTGACTTGCCCAGAGTCACACAGCTAGTAAGCATCAAGTGTTTGGTCTGAGGCCAGGTTTGAACTCAGGTCCTCCTGACTTCAGGGCTGGTGCTCTCTCCCCAACAATCTGATATAGGCTCTACATATACATTCATATTAAATATATTTTCACATTAGTCATGTTGTGAAGAAAAATGAGAACCAATGGGAGGAACCACGAGAAAGAAGAAACAAAACAAAACAAAAAAAGAGAGAGAGAATAGTATGCATAGATCTGTATTCAGAGCCTATAGTTCTTTCTCTGGATGTGGACAGCATTTTCCATCATGA
Source organism: Vombatus ursinus (assembly GCF_900497805.2). Lineage (NCBI taxonomy): Eukaryota > Metazoa > Chordata > Mammalia > Diprotodontia > Vombatidae > Vombatus > Vombatus ursinus. The sequence continues at coordinate 29,173,277 of NW_020954564.1, forward strand.
GTCTTTTGGAGTTGCATGACATGATTTTTCTAAAGCAAAGCCCCTCATTAATGAGCTCCAGTGTCTCTCGAGTACCTCTAGTATAAATATAAACTCTTGTTGGCATTAAAACTCTTCATAATCAGACTCCTTCCTATTTTTCCAGTTTCCTTCTATATCACTCCCCCCCCCACCCCTACACACACACACACTTTGGGATTCAGCTACACCAGCCTGCTTGCACTTCTTCAAACAGGACTCTCCATCTCCTTTTTCTGTGCCTTCATCCTTATTGCTCCCCATCCCCATCCCTGGAATGCTCTGATTCCCTCACCTCTGACTCTTGGTTCTCCTAACTTCAAGACTTATCTAAAGCCTCCCTTTCCATAGGAGGCCTTCCTGCTCTGTGTATATCTTTTTTTTTTTAACTTTTATTTCATATTTTGTTTTTTCCCTAATTATATATAAAAACAATTTTAACATTTCTTTTTCAAATTTTGACTTCCAAATTCTCTCTTTCCCTCCCTACTTTCTCACCCTTATTGAGAAGGCAAACAATTTGACATGGGTAATACATGTGTAGTCATGCAAAACACATTTCCGTGTAAGTCATGCTGTGAAAGAAATTTGTGTCTATCTTGTGTGTGCTGTGTTATTTACATGGGGTCTCCTTCAGATTGTGAGTAAGCGCTTTGAAGGTAGGGATGGTTTTTCTTATTTTTTTGTCCCCAGAACTTAGCCTAACCCATAGTAAGAGCTTACTAAATACTTGTTGACCGTCTGACTAAATTCCTTCCAGGAGGATTTAGATACAAGGGAGGGAAGGAAGATCAAGCAATGAGAGGTGAAACAAATACTCTGTCTAAAAGTATGTTACCCAAAGTAAAGAAAATGATGCTGGAATAAAAGTATGATTTTCATCCTACCACACCAACACCCCTTCCATCTTTGACGCAGGAAGGTTATACAATTTTGAAGAGTCCGATGGTAAATTCTCCAAAGCATGAGGTCTAGAAGCTCCCTGCCAATTAGTTAGTTGGAAGAAGGTCAATTTGGTGGAACCCATATCAGCACAAGAAGAGGAGAAATGTGTATGGTCTTGAATGTGAGGCCTCTTGGAGATCAGAAGGACCCAGGTATTCTTAACATTTTGGCAAAACTATAATTTGATTAAGACATTTCCCTGAACTAGCATAGTAACAGCAGCTAAGACCTACAAATGACTTGGGGGTTTAGGGGAAGGAATAACATGGGAAAGAGTGTCTTGGCTGTGAAAAAGGACAGAGTGAACAAAACTCAATTAGGAGTTGGGGCTAATGGAGAAGAGAGAGAAGCAGGAGGAATTCATTATATTAATAATAAACCTGAGCTTACTGAGGGGAAAGCAGATGGAGAGAAAGGATACATAATGCGTTATGTTTCATTTCTTCTGAATAAAGTGGAGTGTGCTGAAATGTAACGAGATTATCCATTCTCTCCATCTGCTTTTGTCTAAATAAATTCAGGTTTTCCACAAACGTAATGAATTTTCAGCTTGTAATTTGTTTTCTCCAGTGAGTGCTGTGCTGAGGAGGCCCGAGACACTGCCTTTAGAGCACATTGCTGGCACGCTCAAGGAACTCTACCTCCATTAAGCACCAGGACTTCTCAAGGCATCAGTGGGAATTTCCAGAATTGCTCCTGTCTCAGCGTGTGTGGCTCACTCCATCACAGCAGTGGCCTGGGTAGCCTATATAGCAGAGGTTGGATGGAAAGGAAGGACTGTCTTCACTTGAGGGAGTTCTGGAGGTGTCGGTTTTCTTCTGGATGCCTAGGAAATGAGGTGGAAATCCCTCCTTCAGACACACACATCCAAGCATCATCCTTCTTGGTTCATTGATCACTTCCATCTCCATATTTTTGTTCATTTCACTGGAGGAAAGGCAATGTGGTATAAAGAAAAGAGTGTTGGAGTCTTCTGGTGCCAAGATGGTGGAGTGAGGAAGGACCCCTCTGAAGCCTTCCCAAATTCCCCTCCAAACCATTAGAAAACCGCCTCAGAATTGGTCTAGGAGCAGGGAAGCAGCTTATTAGCACTGAAGGAAAGGTCTGTTTTACTGGGGTGGGGAGAGAGTGGCAGTAGTCAGCTTCACAGCAGGGGCCTGAAGAGGAGCTCCAAGCCTGGGGCAATCAACCAGAGAGGCCCTGCCCTCCTGCAAAATAGGGCTGATGAGCAGCATGTGCAACAGGGCGGAGCCCCACACCAGGTACCCCCACCCATGGCACAGGTCACCAGCAAGCTCTTTACACAATTGCTGACCAGTGGTGAGGCCTCACCTACAGGCTGGCCAACAGTGAGACCCCACCCCTGAGGCCTACCAGCAAAGAGACCCTATTTCCATAGCAACCCAGCAGCAGGGCCCCACAACTGGAGCAGACCAGCACTGAGATCCCTCCTCCAGGGCCATCAGAAAGATTGTTATCATAGCAACAGAGCAGCAAGGCCCCACCCCTGGAGCAGGCTAGCCCCTTATCCCCACACCCAGGAGAAGCCAATGGGGAGGCCCCACCCCCAGTACCAGCCAGAAGGGAAGTCTGCCCTCCAGAGAAAGCAAGCAGCTAAGCCCTGAAGACCAATGAAAGCCAGCAGTGAGACCCAGAACACCAGCACAAAAAGCTTGGGACAATGCAGGACCAGAGCCCAACTCACACAAAAATATCAAGTCACCAAAAAAAAGGCAGAAAAAATGAGCAAAAAACCCAACAACAACAAAAAAGAGCTTGATTATAGAAAGTTACTATGGTGATAGGGAGGATCAAGGCATAAACTTAGAAAGGACAATGGTGTCAAAATGGCTACATGTGAAACTTCAAAGAAAAATCTTATTTGGCCACAGGCCCAAAAAGAATTCCTAGAAGAGCTTAAAAAGGATTTTAAAAAGCAAATAAAAGAAGTAGAAGAAAAATTAGGAGAAGAAATCAGAGCAATGTAAGAGAATCACCAAAAAAAAAAAAAAAAGAGTCAATAGCATGGGAAAAGATATACAAATATTTACCAAGGAAAATAACTCCCTAAAAAATAGAATTGGTCAAATGGAAAAGGAAGTACAAAAGCTCATTGAAGAAAATAATTCCTTAAAAATTAGAATTTAACAAATGGAAACTAATGACTCTATGAGATAACAACATAGGATAAAACAAAATCAAAAAAGTAAAAAAAAAAATAGAAGAAAATGTAAAATTTTTCACTGGAAAAACAACTGACTTAGAAAATAGATTCAGGAGAGATAATATAAGAATTATTACATTACCTGAAAGCCATGATCAAAAAAAAAAAAAAAAGCCTGGACATCTTTCAAAAAATTATCAAAGAAAACTGCCCTGATATATCAGAATCAGAGGGTAAAATAGAAATTGAAAGAATCCACCAATTACCACCTGAAAGAGATCCCAAAACAAAAACTCCCAGCAATGTCATAACCAAATTCCAGAGCTCACAGATCAAGGAGAAAGTATTGCAAGCAACCAAAAAGAAGCAATTCACATATCATGGAGCTGCAGTCAAGATTATACAGGATTTGACTGCTTCCACATGAAAGAACTGCAGGGTTTGCAATATGATATACTGGGAGGCAAAGGATCAAGATTACAACCAAGAATCACCTACCCAGCAAAATTAAACATAATCTTTTTTGGGGGGGAAATGGACTTTTAACAAAATAGAGGACTTCCAAGCATTTCTAATTAAAAGACCAGAGCTGAATAAAAAATTTGACCTCCAAATACAAGACTCAAGAGAAACAAAAAAAGGTAAAAAAAAAAGAAACAAGAAAGAGAAAACATAAGAAATTCAATAAGGTTAAACTGTTTATACTTCTATACGGCAAGATAATATTTGTTACTCTTAACAATTTTATTACTATAAGAGCAAGTAGAAGGAACATATGTAGACAGATGGTGTGCACATAAGGTGACTTTGATGGGATGATATCCCAAAAGACAAAATAAAGGGGTGAGAAAGAAAACTGCACTGGAAGAAGGAGGAGGGGGAGAATGAATGGGGTAAATTATCCCACATAAATGGGGCATGAAAGAGCTATTATAATGGAGGGGAAGATGGGGGAGAAGGGATGACAGGCAAAGCTTAAACCTCACTCTCAAAGAGGGAATAACATACATGCTCAGTTGGATATAGAAATCTATCTTACCCTAGAAGGAAGTAAAAAGGGACAGGGATAATAGAAGGAGGAGGGGGAACTGATAAAAGGGAGGGTATATTAGGGAATGCGGGGATCAGAAGTAAAACACTTGTGAGGAGGGAAAGGGTGGGTGGTAAGGGGGGATAAACAAGGAGAAAATAACATAGAGGGAATTACACAGTTAGTTGTCATAACTGTAAATGTGAATGGGATGAACTCACCTATAAAACTGAAATAGACAGCAGAATGGATTAAAAAATCAGAATCCTACAATATGTTGTTTGCGAGAAACACATTTGAAGCAGAGAGATGCACACACGTTAAAGGTAAGGGGCTGGAGTAGAAACTATTATACTTCAGCAAAGAAAGCAGGGGTAGCAATCATGATCTCAGACAACTAAAAGCAAAAATAGATCTCATTAAAGGAGCTAAAGAAGGAAACTATATTTTGCTGAAAGGTACCATAGACAATGAAGTCATATCAATACTAAACATATATGCACCAAATTGTATATCATCTAAATTTTTGAAGGAGAAATTGAATGAACTACAAAAGGAAATAGATAATAAAACTATACTAGTGGGGCACCTCAACTTTCCCCTCTCAGAACTAGATAAATCTAACCAAAAAATAAACAAGGAAGAAGTTAAAGAGGTAAATAAAATTCTGGAAAATTTAGATATGATAGATCTTTGAAGAAAACTGAATGGGAATAGAAAGGAATATACCATTTTCTCAGCAGTACATGGCATCTACACAAAAATATACCATGTACATAAAAATCTCACAACCAAATGCAGAAAAGCAGAAATAATAAACACTTCCTTTTTAGATCATAATTCAATAAAAATTACATTAATAATAGACAGTGGAGAGATTAAAAATTAATTAGAAATTAAATAATCTTATCCTAAAAAAACAAATGGGTCAAAGAACAAATCATAGAAACAATCAATAATTTCATTAAAGAAAATGACAACAATGAGACAACATAACAAAATTTATGGGATGCAGCCAAAGCAGTACTTAAGGAAAATTTATATATCTAATTGCTTTCATCAATAAAATAAAGGAAAAGCAGATTAATGAATTGGGCATGCAACTGAAAAAAACTAGAAAAAGAACAAATTAAAAATACCCTTTTAAACACTAATTTAGAAATCCTGAAAAATCACACAAGAAATTAATAAAATTGAAAGTAAAAAAAAACCATTGGCTAATAAATAAAACTAGAAGCTGGTTTTATGAAAAAACAATAAAATAAACAATTGGTTAGTTTTATTTTTTTTTAAAAAGGAAAGAAAACAAAATTACTAGTATCAAAAATGAAAGGGGTTAATTCACCACCAATGAAGAGGAAATTAAGACAATTGCTAGGAGCTATTTTGCCCAGTTATATGCCAACAAATTTGACAATCTAAATGAAATGGATGAATATCTACAAAAATATAAATTACCCAGATTAATAGAAGAAATAGTATATTTAAATAACCCAATCTTAGGAAAAGAAATTGAACAAGCCATCAATGAACTTCTTAAGAAAAAATCCCCAAGACCAGATGGATTCACAAATGAATTCTACAAAGCAGTTAAAGAACAATTAATTCCAATATTATATAAATTATTTGGAAAATGAGCAAAGAAGGAGTCTTACCAAATTCCTTTTATGACACAAATATGATGCTGAAAGAAAGACCCCAAACTGGTAAAGACCCCAGAAAGACCCCAAACTGATAAAATTAAAAACCAATTTCCTTAATCAATATTGATACAAAAATTTTAGATAAAATACTACCAAAGAGATTACAACAATATATCAAAACGATCATACACAATGATGAGGTGGGATTTACATCAGGAATGCAGGGCTGGTTCAAAATTAGGAAATTGGAATTAGGAAATCAGTATGATTGACCATATCAATAACAAAACCAACAGAAATCATATGATTATCTCAATAGATGCAGAAAAAGCCTTTGACAAAAATACAGTACCCACTCCTATTAAAAGCACTACAGAACATAGGAATAAATGGAGCTTACCCTAAAATATAAGTACCATCTGCAACCATCTACAAGCATTATCTGTAATGGGGATAATCTAGAAGCCTTCCCAATATAATCAAGGGTGAAGCAATGATGCCCATTATCACCTCTATTTTTTAATATTATACTAGAAATATTAGTTATAGCAATAAGAAAAGAAAAAAAATTAAAGGAATTAGAATAGGCAATGAGGACACAAAACTACCACTCTTTGTAGATGATACGATGTTATTTGTAGAAAATCCTAGAGAATCAACTAAAAAACTACTTGAAATTATTAACAACTTTAGCAAAGTTGCAGGATACAAAATAAACCCCACATAAAACATCAGCATTTCTTTATATTACCAACAAAGTCCAGTAGCAAGAGACAGGAAGAGAAATTCCATTTAAAATAACTGCAGACAATATAAAATACTTGGGAGTCTACTTGCTGAGACAAACCTAGGAACTATATGAACACAACTATAAGACACTTTTTACACAATTAAAGTCAGATCTAAATAGTTGGGAAAATATTACTTGCTCATAGGTAGGCTGAGCCAACATAATAAAAATGACAATTCTACTTAAATTAATCTATTCAGTGTCATATCAATCAAGCTATCAAAAATTATTTTATACAGCTAGAAAAAAGAACAACAAAATTCATTTGGAAGAACACAGGTTCAAGGACATCAAGGGAATTAGTGAAAAAAATGCAAAAGAAAGTGGTCTAGCCTTACCAGATCTCAAATTGTATTATAAAGTGGTAGCTATCTAAACAATCTGGTACTGACTAAGAAATAGAGTGGTGGATCAGTGGAATAGATGAGGTACAATTGCATTATAGTAAATGACCATAGTAATTTAGTATATGATAGACCCAAAGATCCAAGTTTTTGGAACAAAAGTTCATTATTTGACAAAAAATGCTGAAAAAAAGTAGAAAACAGTATGGCAGAAACTAGGTATAGACCAATATCTCACACTGTATACCGAGATAAGGTCAAAATGGGTACATGATTTACACATAGAAGGTGATACCATAAGCAAATTAAGAGACGTTGGAATAGTTTATTTATCAGATTTAAGGATAAGGGAAGAATTTTGGATCAAAGAAGATATAGAGAGCATTAAAAATGTAAAATAGATAATTTTGATGGTACAAAATTAAAGTTTTTGTACAAACAAAACTAATGCAACCAAAATTATAAGGAAAGCAGAAAATTGGGGGGGGGTGGGAATTTGCAATGTGTGTCTCTGACAAAGGCCTCATTTCTCAAATATACAAAGAACTGAGTCAAATTTATAAAAATACAAGTCATTCCTGATAAATGATCAAAGGATATGAACAGGCAGTTTTCAGATGAAGAAATCAAAGCTATCTATAGTCATGTGAAAAAATGCTTTAAATCACTATTGATTAGAGAAATGCAAATTAAAACAACTCTGAGGTATCATCTCACACCTATAAGAGTGGTTAATATGACAAAAAGGAAAATGTTGCGTGTTGGAGGGGATGCGGGAAAACTGGGACACTAATGCATTGTTAGTGGAGTTGTGAACTAACCAACCATTCTGGAGAGAAATTTGGACTATGCCTAAAGGTCTATAAAATTGAGCATACTCTTAAATCCAGCAATACCACTGCTAGGTCTATATCCCAAAGACATTCAAAAAAAGGGAAAAGGACCTATTTGTACAAAAATATTTATAGTGGTTCTTTTTGTGGTGGCTAAGAATTAGAAATCAAAGGGATATCCATCAACTGGGGAATGTCTAAACAAGCTGTGGTATATGATTTTAATGGAATATTATTGTGCTATAAGAAGTGATGAACAGGCGGATTTCAGAAAAACCTGGAAAGACTTACATGAACTGATGCATAATGAAGTGAACAGAACCAGGAGAACATTGTACACAATAACAGCAATATTGTTCAATGAAGAACTGTGAATGACTTAGCTATTCTCAACAATACAATGATCCAAGACAATCCTAAAGGACTAATGATGAAGTATACCATCTGCCTCCAGAGAAAGAACTGATATTGATTAAATATGACTGAAACATTATTTTTCATTGTTTTTCTTTTTTTCTTTTATTCAAGTCTCTTTTACAAAATGACTAATACAGAAATGTTTTACATAGTTGCACATGTATAAACTCTATCTGATTTCTTACTGTCTCAGGGAGGGAGGGATAGAATTTGAAACTCAAAACTTTAAATAAAAATGTTTTAAAAATTGGGGGGGGAGTGGAGAAAAGAGCATTGGCATCTAGAAGACCTAAGTTCAAATCCTAACTCTTTTGTTATCTTGGACAAGTTGTTTCACCTTTCTGGGATTCAGAAAGTTGCTTGGTCAATAAAATGGGTTTTTGGACTTGACCAGGTTAAATCCTATGATCCTATTGCTTTCTTCCTACTTTCTGACTCTCCACATCCTACCTATTGTTCTAGTCTCTTCCCTGACTGATGCAGCACTGATTAATCATTTCTTTCTCTAAAATCCTCAGGCACTTGTAGTCATCTTTTTTTTTACATTCTCCCCTGTATCATCTTACACTATTCTCTCATTATCTCACAAGTGCAAGCTCTGAATCCATAGCAGAATTGCAGGCTCCTTTAGGTCAAAGTCCATGTCTTCTCTTATGTGTCATCTAGAAGCTAGCATAGTGTTAAGTCATTCAATTCAAGAAGTATTTATTAGATGTCAATATGTGCAAGGTATTGTACTAGTCACCAAAGATATAAAAACAAAACTGAACCATTTCCCTCGAGAGGTTTATGTTCTACTGGGCAGATATAACGTATACACAAATAAATATAGTCTAAGGGAAATTTAAGATAGTAAGAGCACAAACATTTAAGAAGGCGTGACAAGTAAAGTTTTTTTTTTAATTTTAAACTTAAATACTAAAACTTAAATACACAATAAGAAAAGGAAACATTATACACAAATATTAAAACTTAAATACAAAATAAAAGAAAAAAAAGCATTGCCACGTGCACAGCAGATTGTAAGAGAGGCCTCAAAACATACTGCAATAAATTTCCATTTCAAGAAAGCCTATATAATAAATACTTCACATTGTGTTCAGAGCAAGTAAAGTTTTATAGAGGAGGTAGCATCTGAGCTGAAATTGAAGGAAGAAAATATTCCTTCTGATAAAGATGAGATAATGAAGTCCAGGTATGGAGAAATATTTGTATAAAAGCAATTCCCCATTGGCATGTGAGCGCAGAGTAGGTGTTCAACAAATCATTGATCAAATGCAACAGGAACATCTCAGTGCCCTCAAATCGCTGCAGAGCACCTCTTTCTGGAGCCCCAAGGATGTGCTATATTTAATCCCCAGCTGTTGAAAACTTTCAGATGAAAGTTTTCCATAGATTAACCTATTCAAGGGTAGGAGAATTTGGTGGTGGTTTTTTTTTTTCACCTCCTGGGCTCTGTCAAAGTATTTGCTCCCTTTTGTGATTCATAGAAATAGGAAAGGAGAAATGGTGTGAAGTCTTACCTTTACTTTTAATTTTACTTTTTAATTAAAAGCCTTACCAGTGCACAACAGGCACTGATGTGTTAGAATACATGGTGGCTCCAATTCTGTTGACAATGAGGCTAGATTACTATAGAAATTCTGACAAATCTATCTCATTACACATCTGTTTACATTGTTCTTCCAGTTGCATCTAGAAATACTCTTGGTATGTTTTGGCTTAGTTGGATCTCATTCCAAGATTTCCTCAGTCTTGTTTTCCTCTCCACTGCTTTTTAGTGCTTTGTGAGGCTTTTAATCATCTATCAGTCTTCTCTGTAACGTATTGAAAATGAATTTGCACTCGAAATTGTCATTGCCCTTGGCTGACCTTGGCAAGTAGAACAGATGTTTACTGGATGAGGTGATTTCCAAGCTCTTTTGGGATCCTCATTGTGGAGACTATTTTATATCAGCTACAATTTTCTAAGAAAAAATTGTTGTTGCTGTTCGTCCTTTATTTTGGAAGAGAGCCAATAACATTCCTGGGTGATAACTTGATTTGTGCATGAGTTGGATTTAAATGAGGCAGAGTTGCATAAAATCATCAGCCTCATTCCCTCTTCTAGAGTCATCAAAGTCCAATGGCAAGACAAAAGTCAGGACAAATGGAGATGGCCTGGGATGTAGTGGATGACCTTGGTGTCTTTGATGTCTGACCAAGCTCTAAGGGCTCCACAGTGCCTACTTGAGCCACCTTCGTGATCTTTGGAACAAATTGTTCTCATCAGCCCATTCTACTGGGGAAAGTCTTCACATGCTGGTATGCATGGGTTTATGGGGTACTCAGAAAAGACTAGCACCTTTGATGTTAGGGCTTTTCAAGCCTTTTTTAGGGCTGCTCATCCACCTTTGGGGTTCACCTTTCAGCCAACCGTCACCCATAGCTCCAAGAAGCTGTTGCATGCACAGAGGCCACACCCTGATTAAACCATCTCAGCAAATAAGCTAAATCAGGTTGAGGGCAACCAAAAGACCTCAAACTCATTGGTGAGTTAGGGGAATGTCTACCCCAAGCATGTGAAGACTAAGACAAGGTAGAATCAGAGTCAATATCTTCACTTTTATTTATTTTCCTATTTTCATCAGTTTGTTTTACTAGATCACATTTTAATAGATTGAAGCATGCAGTATCTTCTTGTCTTTCCCCTTCTTTGGATTTGGTATTAATATCGACATTTACCCTAACCAAATTAATTTTGAAATGCTTCCCATGGTTGTAACCAGCTGTTGACTTTCAAGATAGTCAATTTCATTCTTTAGTGATATTGTTTGAGTCTTGCCACTCCAAGCACCTTTCGACTATCTTCATAAAGTATTTATCACATTCATACATGAGGCTTCTGGGTATAACAAGGTATTCAGATCGATTTCTACAAGGCCAGGGGAAAAGGTCCAAAACCTAACTGTGAATTCTGGGGTCAGAATTCCCAGATGGCTTTATCTTCCTACTCTTGGAGGGAGTGTGATGATTTTGAGCTCTAAATGGGGAAAGGAGTTTCTCCTGAGCTGGGACTTTTAAGAGAACAGAGTGAGACAGAGAAGCAGAACTGAGGCTTCCCATCTCTAATCTTCCTCCATATACTGACCAAACAAATACTACTAAAACACAAGTCTAACCATGGCTCTTCTTTCCTCAAGAAATTTCGGTGCCTTCTCTAGGATTAAATACAGATTATTCCATTTGGAATTTAGAGAGTCCCTCAAAATCTGGTTTCTCCCTATCTTTCCAGGCTGAGTTCATATTATTCCCGCTTAAATACTCTATACTCTGACCAAAAGTACCTACTATCCATGTTATCCCCTATCTTTGACTTTTAATCTCCTGTTTCCGTGCCTTGGTACTGGTTGTCCCCCGTGTCTGGAATTCTCTGCTTCCTCACCTTTATCTCTTGGAATCCTTAGCTCCCTTGAAAACTCATCCCAAGTGCCATCTCCTAACCAAGGCCTTTCCTGATTCCACCTTCTTAGAGGTTTGTACTCTTCCTTCCTCCAAAATTACTCTGTATTTGCTTTGAATATGTTTTCTGTTGTGATCGTGGGTCTGAGCAGCAGCATGGCGTGATGGCGAGTGAGCTGGCCTTAAGAGCACCTGAAGTCAAGTCCCATTTCTGCCTTACATTGGCAAAGTGAAGCCAGGTAAGTCACGGCTTCTCAATACTCAGGGCCAATGTCATATTGACTTAGAAAATATCTCACAATTACATTTTAATCTGGTTCAGGCTGCACTTGAAAGTTGCAGGCCATGGGCTTGGTGCTGCTGCTCTAGGCAACTCCTGAGACCAGAAGTTTCAGGGAAGATGCCAACCTGCATATCACCTCACACCTATCAGATTGGCTAATATGACAAAAAAGGAAAATAATAAAAATGATAAATACTGGAGAAGATATGGGAAAATCAGAATAGTAATTCATTGTTGGTGGAGTTATGAACTGATCCAACTATACTGGAGAGCAATTTGGAACTATGCCCAAAGGGCTATAAAAATGTGCATACCCTTTGATCCAGCAATATCACTACTAGGTCTGTATCCCAAAGAGATCATAAAAAAGGGAAAAGGACCCACATGTACAAAAATACTTATAGCAGCTCTTTTTGTGGTGGCAAAGAATTGGAAATTGAGGGGATGCCCATCAATTGGGAATGGCTGAACAAGTTGTGGTATATGAATGTAATGGAATACTATTGTGCTGTAAGAAATGATGAGCAGGCAGATTTCAGAAAAACCTGGAAAGACTTGTATGGACTGATGCTGAGTGAAATGAGAAGAACCAGGAGAACATTGTACACAGTAACAGTAGCACCAGCTTTGATAGACTTAGCTTTTCTTAGCAATACAAGGATCTAAGACAATTCCAAAAGACTCATGATGGAAAATGCTATCCATATCCAGAAAAAGGACTATGGAGTCTGAATGTAGATTGAATCATGCTATTTTCACTTTTTTTTGTTTTTTCTTTCTTTTGGTTTTCCCTTTTGTTCTGATTTTTCTTTCACAACATGACTAATGTGGAAATATGTTTAATATGATTGTACATGTACCTATATCAGATTGTTTGCTGTCTTGGAGGGGGAGGGTATAGAGGAAGGGAGAAAAAAATTTGGAACCCAAAATTTTGTAAAAGTGAATGTTGAAAACTATCTTTACATGTAATTGGAAAAAATAAAACACTATTAAGTCGCGGGGGGGCGGAAGATGCCAACCTGCATTAGTAGAGGAAGTTTCCTCATCTGGGAGGCCCTTATGCCAATTGAATCTCTGGTCCAGTCCCTATCCTTGGGCTGTCTATGTGTTATCTTCCCCCTCTGCCAGTAGAATGTAAACTCCTTGAGTTTAGAGACTCATCTCATCTTGTCATCCCTAACCCTAGCACAGTGTCTCATATATAGTAAGCTCTTAATAAAGACTTAATTGAATCAGAAAGGAAAAGGAATTACACAGGATTTAAAGACATTTTGCATTTTTATCAGTTTCATGGTTTGTTATGAACAATGAGTTCATTGCCTAAGAGCTAACCTGCTAGGAATGAGCTTTTCTGAGCCTACAGAGGCTGGTCCTCAGATAGGGCCTGTTTTTAGGACCAGATCCAAAGTTTTTCCAGAGCTTGTACTCTGCTGGTCTGAGCACCAGGATCACTCCTCCACCCCTACCATCTAGAGGTATCTTAATACTACTTTTATGGAGGAGGAAAACTCATTATGTCTGTACAGGGCACTTTGTGGCTAACAAAGTCTCCATCATTTAACTATTTTTCTATCAGGATCAGTACTCATTTCCTGATCTATTTCTCCCAAACTCATTATGGGCTCTGAAATTGAAATTACATAAACTCACATTTAAGAACTATAAGGTTTACAAAATATCTGGATTTGCACATGGACATTTATGTGTACTTTTTGTGGAAGTCAAACATTGTGCCAGTCAATAGAAATATTTTTAAATGCCTCCTATGGATAATACCCTCTGCTGTGTGATAAGAGAAAGAGCACTCATTTTAGAGTCAGGAGATAAGTCAGGAAACTTGCCTCCGAGTCCTAATTTCTCTGTTCTACCAATCAGCCAAACTAGCTTTGTCTTTGTTCTTCGCACAAGGCCCCCATCTCCTACTTCAGTGCCTTTGCACTGATCGTCCCCCAGGCCTCCAAAGTTTTCCTTCCTCATCTCTACCTCACAGAATCACTCCCTTCTTTTGAGATGCAGCTCAAGTACCCCCTTCTACATGAAGCCTTTCCTGCTGCCCTAGATGCTAGTGTCCTCCGTACCAAACTACCTTATATACAGTTACTTTCCCATTATTCGTATTTATTCTGTATTTGTTGTTGTTGTTCCATTGTTTCAGTTATGTCTACCTCCCCCTTTGGGGTTTTCTTGGCAAAGATACTATAATGATTTGCTATTTCCTTTTCTGGCTCAATTTACAGATGAGGAAACTGAGGCAAAGGTCAGTGACTTGCCTGGGGTCACAGAGCTAGTAAGTGTCTGAGGACATATTTGAACTCATCTTCCTGACTCCATGCCTGGAGCACTAGCCACTGCACCACCTAGCATTTGGTTATCACTTAATAAATACTTGTTGATTGATTAGCTATGTGACCCTGCGTTTTATCCTTTTTGGGTCTTAGTTTCCTTGTCGGCAAAATAAGAATGATAATGCTGAAATTATTTGTTTCACGGTAGATTTTTGAGAGAGAGACAATTTGTGAACTGCAGAGTGTCCCCCATGTCTGGAATGCTTTTTATCCCCATTTCAACCTCCTACCCTCCATGGCTTCCATTAAGTCCTGTATAAAATTCCATCTTCCACAGGAAGCCTTTCCCAACCCCCCATAATTCTAGTGCCTTCCTTCTATTGAATCATTTCCTATTCATCTTGTATCCAGCTTGTTTATATGTAGTAGTTTGCCTAGTGTCTCTTTCATTAGATTATGAGCTCCTCAAGGGCAGGTACAGTCTTTTGCCTTTCTTGTTATCCCCAGTACTTAGCACAGTGCCTGATACATTAGTAGTAGGAGTAGTAGTAGTAGTAGTAGTAGTGGTAGTAGCAGTAGTAGTAGTAATAGTAGTGGTAGTAGTGGTAGCAGCAGCAGCAGTAGTAGTAGTAGCTAACATTTATATAGTGTAGGCACTAAGTGCCAGGCACAAATATTATTTCATGTGATCATCACAACAACCCTGAGAGGTGGGTACTATTGTTATCATTTTAAAGACGAGGAACAGAAGTAAAGTGACTTATTGACTATTATTGAATGTATGGATTGCAGTGAACCAGTATTATTTTTTATTATTTATTTTTTTATTTTAGGCAATTGGAGTTAAGTGACTTGCCCAGGGTCACACAGCTAGTAAGTGTCAAGTGTTTTGGTCTAAGGCCGGATTTGAACTTAGGTCCTCCTGACTTCAGGGCCAGCGCTCTAACCACTGCACCACCTAGTTGCTCCCAGTATTATTATTTTTAAATACTATTTTTCCCAATTGCATGTAAAAACAATTTTTAACATTTAACATTTTAACATTCTTTTTAAATTTTGACTTCCAAATTCTTTCCTTCCCTCCCTCCCCTCCTCCTCAGACAGTAAACAATTCGATATAGGTTACACATGTGCAATCATGCAAAACACATTTCCGTATTAGTCATATTGTGAAAGAAAACACAGATTAAAAAACACATAAAAAAGTGAAAATTAGTATGCTTCAACCTGCATTCAGACTCCATCAGTTCTTTCTCTGGAGGTGATTAGCATTTTTTGCCATGAGTCTTTTGAAATTGTCTTAGATCATTATATTGCTGAGAACAGCTAAGTCATTCACAGCTGATCATCATACAATATTGCTATTACTATGTACAATGTTCTCCTGGTTCTGCTCACTTCACTTTGCATCAGTTCATGTAAGTCTTTTCAGGTTTTTCTGAAATCCTGCTGGTCATTTCTTATAGCACAATAATATTCCACCACAATCATATGCCACAGCTTGTTCAGCTGTAAATCATCATTATTACAAAGATAAATAAGTTATAGTCCTTGCCTTCAAGATGCTTAGTACCTTATAGGGCTGGTAAACTATTTATGGAGAATAATATGTCATAAATATGAATATAAGTTCATAAGAGGAGTAAAAGGTGCTATGAGATGAAATGAAGGCAAGATTTATAGCTGAGGGTAGGGAATAGGGGAGGCAGGCTTTTGTTTGTAGGCTCTGCAGTCCACCCTTCACAAGGGTCCATGAGTGGTGCAGGATCATAGGATCTTAGATTTATAGTCAAAGGAACCGTGGAGACTGTGGAGTCCAACCCCTTCATTTTAAAAATAATAAATCTGAGATTAATTGACTTGTCCAAGGTCACATAGCTACTAAGTATCTGAGGCAGGATTTCAACTCAGGTCTTCCTGATTACAAATCCAGTGCTCCAAGCAATATTCCATCTAGCTGCCCACTCTGTGCCATCCTAGCTTTTTACATCTAGGATGGTGACATTAGGCTGGTTAGCCAGGTGGATTCAACATGAATCTGTTCTCTGAGCTTCAGGACACTGACATTCACAGCATCATCCTTTCCAAGTTGACCAAGAATATTCTCTGCCCCAGACCTCTCAGGGAGAAAGCCAGATCAGGAAGAGAAGGTGCCAGCCATTTCAAAGACTGTTTATTAATTCTGCAGCAAGAGAACTCAAAGGTCTGAGACACGGCTGGTGATTTAGTGCCAGCATCTCCTGGAGAAAATTAAACGAGATGTGTATTCTGTGGGATGGCTGCATTTATTAGCAAGGAAACAATGGGCCTGCTAGAAAGAGTGACATCCTATTGTGCAGATGTCAGTTCTGATTGTCAAGTTACAGAAAAAATGATCAGTGAAGTCCTGGGCTTATTGAACTGGAAAGTGCTGTTTACAGATTTCTGTTTTCCTCCTGTGGACTATGGAGCTTCCCATTTACTTTCCAAAATTGAGAAGTGTTTTCCGAACTGTTCTTACTCCACTGGGGTGCTGAGATGGAGCCTGAGAATCGTAATCTCCATTAGCACTCAGAGTTCTGGCCTTTACCTGTGTTTTAGGAAAATCTGATCCTTTGGCCCAGTCTCATTCAAGGTGTTGTGGGATGCAACATTTTATGTTCCCCTGAAATATTTCTTTCTATGCCTGGATCCGTCCAAACAAACCCTGTCAGACAATAAGTTGGTGGCTAAAAAAAACATCATACATCATGTGAAATGTGAAAAGATCACATTACACATCTTGATACCTGCACAAGGGCCACCCAACTTAACCCTTAATTATACAACTACTAAGTGATGGTATCTCGTTATTTTCTACAGGGAGTCTCCCCAACTAATAATACTAACAATAGCTAGCATTTGTATAGCACCTGCTATGTTGCAGGCACTGTGCTAAATGCTTTACAATTCTTATCTCATTTGATCCTTACAACAAATCTTGAGAGGTAAGTGCTATATTAGTAAGTCCATTTTACAGTTGAGGAAATTGTGGCAAGGAGCGGTTAAGTGACTTGCCTATTTCACACAGCTAGTAAGTGTCTGAGGCTGAATTTGAACTCAGATCTTCCTGACTCTAGACACAGTGCTTCTCTAGGACAGGGACCTGGATCTTCTTCATCTTTCTTCCCATCAGTGTCTAGGACAGATTAGAGCATATAGAAGGTATTTATTCAAGATTTTTTTTCTTTTTTTAACATGTGTTTTTAAAACTTTGGGTTACAAATTCTCTCCCTTCCTCCCTCCCCACCCACTCTCATTGAGATGGTAAGCATCTCGATACAGGTTATAGATGTGTAGTCATGCAAAACATTTCCACAGTAGTCCTGTTGTGAAAAACTAAGTGTATTTCCCTTCATCCTATCCTACCCCCCATTTATTCTATTCTCTCTTTTGACCCTGTCCCTCCTCAAAAGTGTTTGCTTTTGATTATCCCCTCCCCCAATCTGCCCTCCCCTCTATCAACCCCCTGCTCTCTTGTCCCCTTCCCCCCTTATTTTCCTGTAGGGTAAGATAGATTTCCATACCCTATTGTGTATATTATTCCCTCCTTAAGCCAAATCCTATGAGAATAAGATTCACTCATTCCCTCTCACTCTCCCCCATTTCCCCTCCACTGTAAAAGCCTTTTCTTGTCTGTTTCATGTGAGGTATTTTACCTCATTCTACTTCTCCTTCTCCCAGTATAATCCTCTCACCCCTTCATTTTATTTTCCAGATATCATCCCTTCATCTTCAACTCACCCTGTGCCCTCTATCTATCTATCTATACATACATATAATTTTTTCCCTCCCACTACCCTAATACTGACAAAGGACTCATGAGTTGCAAATATCATCTTTCCCTGAAAGAATGTAAACAGTTCAACCTTAATAAGTCTCTTATGATTTCTCTTTCCTGTTTACCTCTTCCATGTTTCACTTGAGTCTTGTATTTGAAAGTCAGATTTTCTATTCAGCTTTGATCTTTTCCACAGGAATGCTTGAAAGTCCCCTATTTCATTGAATGACCATTTTTTACCCTGAAGGATTAAAATCAGTTTTGCTGGGTAGGTGATTCTTGGTTGTAATCCTATCTCCTTTGCCTTCCGGAATATCATACTCCATGCCCTCCAGACCCTTAATGTAGAAGCTGCTAAATCTTGTGTTATCCTGATTGTGTTTCCACAATACTTGAATTGCTTCTTTCTGGTTGCTTGCAAAATTTTCTCCTTGACCTGGGAATTCTGGAATTTGGCTACAACATTCTTAGGAGTTTTCCTTTGGGGATCTCTTTCAGGAGGTGATTGGCAAATTCTTTCAATTTCTATTTTGTCCTGTGGTTCTAAAATATCAGGGCAGTTTTCCTTGATAATTTATTGAAAGATGATGTCTAGGCTCTTTTTTTGATCATGGCTTTCAGATAGTCCAATAATTTTTAAGTTCTCTCTCCTGGATCTATTTTCCAGGTCAGTTGTTTTTCCAATGAGGAATTTCACATTCTCTTCTATTTTTTCATTCCTTTGGATTAGTGTTACAGTGCCTTGATTTCTCAAATTGTCACTAGCTTTGAATTTCTCCATTCTAATTTTTAAGGAAGTACTTTCTTCAGTAAGCTTTTGGACTTCCTTTTCCATTTGGTCAATTTTGCTTTTTAGGGCATTCTTCTCCTCATTGACTTTTTGTACCTCTTTTTCCATTTGGGTTAGACTATTTTTTAAGGTGTCAGTATTTTTTTGGGTCTCCTTTAGCATCACTCTCAGTTTTTCCTCTACTTCTCTTACTTGCTTCTCAAAATCCTTTTTGAGTTCTTCCATGGCCTGGGACCAATTAATATTTTTCTTGGAGGCTTTGGATGTAGGAGCTTTGGCTTGGTTATCTTCTTCTGGTTGTATGTTTTGATCTTCTTTGTCACCAAAGTAAAATAATATAGTCTGACTCTTTTTGCACTGCTTGCTCATGATCGCAGACAATTACTTGAGTTATAAACTCTTTGTTAAGGTAGGAGTCTGTTTCCAGTGTGGAGAATGTACTGTCCCAAGCTTCAGGGGTTTTGTGTAGCTGTTTTCAGAGATACTTCTAGTAAATTTTCAGTTCTTCCAAGGTGCTATGATCAAGGGCAAGGTGTTTACTCCTTTCCTGGCCTGTGCTCTGGTCTATGAGCAGTCTTTTTTGTCTTGGAACTGTGAGGAAGGTTTCCTCTCCATAGACACTACAAGCTCCACCACGCCAGTGCTTCTCCTCGCCCCAGGACCACCACCCAGAACTGTGACCCATATCCAAGCACAGGTAAAGCAAGAGAATTCTGCACCAGCAGAAAGATCCCTGCAGTCCCCCTCTGATCAGCCATTTGATTCGATTCCCCCTCAGTCTGTGCGCCAGAAGCTCAGGAGGAAGCCACTGGAACCCCACTGTGCTTCTCTTTCAGCCCCGCAGAAACAGACTTTTCCCACTGACTTTCTAAGCTGTCTTTGGTGTTTGTGGGTTGAGAAGTCTAGAAACCACCACAGCTGCCTGAGATTCAGTCCTCTGAGGCCTGCTCCAGGTTTGCTGTGACCTGAGCGCCCATGCCGAACTGTGCTCCTCTCCCTGCCCGGCATGATGTACCTTTCTGATCAACCATCCAGACTGTCTTTGGCTGTAAATTTGTTTTACTCTGTCTTTTTGTGGGTTCTGATGCTTTAGAATTTGTTTAGAGCCATTTTTTATAGGTATTTGGAGAGGTTTGGGGGAGAGCTCAAGCAAGTCACTGCATTTACTCTGCCATCTTGGCTCTGCCCCACCCCCCTTACTCAAGATTTAATTGATTAGTTATGGTATATGATTGTAATGGAATACTACTGTGCTGTAAGAAAATAATGAGCAGGATAGTTTCAGAAAAACCTGGGAAGATTTATATGAACTGATGCAAAGTGAAGTCAGCAGAACCAGGAGAATATTGCATGCAATAACAACAATACTGAATGTTGATCAATTGAGAATGACTTAGCTATATTGACCAATATAATGATGCAAGACAATTCCAAATGACTCATGATGAAAAATTCTATCCACCTCCAAAGAAACAAACTGACGAAATCTGAGTGCAGATCAAACCATACAATTTTTTCACTTTATTTTTCTTGCTTTTCTTTTTTTGCAACATGGCTAATATGAAAATATGTTTTGCATGATTTCACATGTATAATTGATATCACATTTCTTGTCTTCTCAATGGGTGAGAGAAGGAAGGAAAGGAGAGATTTTGGGACTCAACATTTTTAAAAATAATATTTATAATAAATAAATAAATAATAAATTTATTTTAAAAATAAAATAATTTAAGAAAAAATATTTAATTCATTGTAAACTCCTTGTGTGTAAGAGCTGTAATTATTTTTGTTTCCTTCCCCTCCAACCCCCTAACTCAATGCCTTGCATTCAAAATGACTGTTAAATGAATGATTGATTAAATTAATGAATAAATGAATGAATGTTGAATGAATAAAATAAGGTGGAGGCAAGTAACTAAGGACAAAAAAAGAGAGAAACTGAAGATAAATGAATTCTAGGTGCAGGCCAGACACACAAATGAACTTAAACTAGTGACTTCTCTGCCTCTAAGAGATAGTTTCCTCGCCTGTAAAATAGAAAATTTCCTGAGTTACTTCTCAGAGATGCTGGAGAGTTTGATAGCAAAATAATAACTGATATTTGTATAACATTTTGTGATTTACAAAATGTTTTACCTATGTTACCTTATTTGTAAAGACCAATGTGGTACTGCAAAATTAGTACATGTTCTATAGTAAAAAAAACTTAATAATTTAACCTCTATGCACCTCAATTTCCTCATTTTTAAAGTAAGGAGACTGGACTAGAAATCTCCTAAGGTCCTTTCCAGCTACTCTCCTATGATCTTATCACCTGGCTCCAAATCCTACCTCTAATCTTAACTACCGGTGTGACCTTGAGCAAGTCATTTAATGTCCTTAAATCTTAGTGGCCTCAACTATAAAATAAGGACATTAAACTACATAGCCTCTGAGGACCCTTCCAGCTCTGGATCTATAATGACTTCATGATCTTTACAACAACCTTGTGATTTGCATATGTCAGATACCAATATCCCCATTTGACAAACTGAAATTTAGAAGACTTGAAAAAAAATTCCCAAAGTCACATAGATAGTAAGTGATGGAACTGGGAGTTGAACTTGGGTCTTCTGGCTCCAAATTCATTATTCTTTCTATTACAACTCATCTTCTTTATTATCCATGGAAAACATAGTACACAACAAAGAATAACTACAATATACCTTTAACCCACTAGAGGGTACTACTTGTCACTAGCCTGATTCTGTTCAACAAGAACTAGGCAGTTCCATGCGTACTTATGTGTTCTATGTAATACCAGGGGTGCTCAAGGAACACACAAAATTCTCCATGGTTTTCAGCTAACTCTATCCCTCAGCTCTATCCCAAGTGTCAATGACAACTGATCCTGTCATCATTCTAGGGACATCATTTATGTGGATCCACCCAATTAAAATCTTGGCTTACAACCTCACTCACTACTGTCTTCTCTCCATTTTTCATCAATGGTTCTGCTTGGTATTGAATCCACAGAACATTATGCTTTGATGTTGATTACTCTCTGGTGTGCCCCCCACCACACTTTTCAGCTTTTTTTTATGTTGTCTTCTCCCATTAGATTGTAAACTTCTTGAGGGTAGGGACTGTCTTTCTTTCTTTTTTTGTATCTCCAGTATTTAGCACAGTGCTTAGCACATAGTAGGTGCTTAGTAAATGTTTATTGAATTGAATTCTCCTCATGCTGTATTTCAACAAACCTTAATCTTGTGAGCATAGTATAATGGGAAAATTTATATAAGCATGGTTTGACCATATGACCATATCCACTTTCTTTCCTCATGATCAAAGAAGAAAAGTAATAACATTATATAAATACAAAACAACTTTCACACAGACTACACACTTAATGCTCTTTAAAATTAGGCAAACCTTTGCAAGTATATAGGTGAACCCCAAAAAAGGAGTTGGAAGAGACAGTTCAGGTACCTAGACAGTAATTCATCATTACATGCCTCCACAGCCAAATGCCTCTAATATTGGCATTAACAAACATCCTCATGTACCCAGTGGTGGAGTTATAAAACATCACCCTATCTGCTTGAGTCAGCTAGGTGGCACAGTAGTTATATTGCTGGGCCTGGAGTCAGGAAGGCGTACATTAAAATCTAGCCTCAGACACTTACTAGTTGTGTGACCCCGGGTAAGTCACTTAAGTACTATCTGCCTCAGTTTCCATTAGGTCTTCTGACTACAGAGTCAAAATAATAGCATATCTCCCAGAGTTGTTGTGAGGATCAAATGAGAATATTTGTAAAATGCCTAGCACAGAGTAGTCACTTAATAAATGCTTGTTTTTTCCCTTCCTCTCTTCTTCCATCCTTCCTTTCCTTCCTTTTTCCTGTCCTCTCTTCTCCCATTCTCTCTCCCTCCCTTCCTTTCTTGCTATCTCCCTCTGTCCCTTTCTTTCTTCTTCTCTCCCTCCTTCCTTCTCTCCCTCCCTTACTTCCTTCTGCCTTCCCTCTCCTTTTCTTTCTCCTTCCATTCTTTCTACCCTTCTTCTCTTCCTTCTCTTCTTCCTTCCTTCCTCTCTCCTTCCTTTCTTCCTTTTTTCTTCCTGCCTCCCTCCCTTCTTTCTTTCTTTTCTTCCTCTTTCCTTTCCTTTCTTCCTTCTTTCCCTTCCTTCCTTTCTCTCCTCCCTCCTTTCCTTCCTTACTTCCTCCCTCCCTCCTTTCCTTTCTCCTTTCCTTCCTTCCACCCTCCCTCTCTGCCTTATTTCCTTTCTTCCCTTACTTTTCCCTCCCTCCTTTCTTTCTTTCTTTCCTTCTTTCTTTCTTTTTCTCTCTTTCTTTCTTTCTCTTTCTTTCTTCCTTTTTTCCTTTCTTCTTTACTTTCTTCCTCCTTCCTTTCCTTTCTTCCTTCTTCCTTCTCTCCCTTACTTCATTTTTCTCCTCTCTCCTTTCCTTCCTTCTATCCTCCTTTTCTGACTTCTTTCCTTTCTTCCCTCCCTCCCTCTCTTTTTTCTTCTTCCCTCCTTTGCTTCCTTCTGTCCTCCCTCCCTTCTTTCTGTCCTTCCCTCCTTTCCTTTTTCTGCCCTCCTTCCCTCTCTCCCTCCTTCCTTCTTTCCCTACCTTCTTTCTTTCTCTCTTCCTTCCTTCTTTCATTCTTTCTCACTCATAGTCTTTTCAAGGGTTAAGTTTCAGTAAAACCAGGGGATCATGGGAACTGGGCCTGGCCCCCAAGGCTGCTGTTTCTCCACTTACCAGTCTGTCACTGGCAGCATCCTCTGATCCTGCCCTCTGACTGCTTCTTGGTGAAGCTGCTTTATCATCTGGCTGCTCGATCCTTAATGCCTGTTCATCACTCTTGGAGCAGGGGACTGGAGTCAAGGACAGGCCAGGAACAAGGAAACATTCCTCTGGCTGCCATTGTTCCCCCATGACCTTGAACTACTTTCTCTTCAGTCTCAACTTCCTGAGCAGGACTGACTAGGAACCTGGCCCAATGACTATACACTGCTAAGCTAGTCCCTGCTTCAGCTCTGCCATATCTATGAAGGAAAGGATAGAATTAATTCAGGCAGGTTGAAAGTGCTTGGGTCTAATGTGAGATAAACGGTAGGGAATGCCTCATTTGTGTGTGTAGAGTGGGGGTCCAAGTTTTAAAAAACCTTCCACTCATCATGCCCCACAAAGGGCTGGCATTCAGTGGACCTGGGCTCTATGTTGTGTGTGATACAGGAATTGCTTTTTCACAAGGTACTTTATGCATAGGCAGTGGCAGGCTGGTTGTGAGCTGTGCAGAAGAGCTAATGAAAAGGAGCCTTGTTATTTCTTGTTATGAATTATGTACTCTGCTTGATAGAGAAGGTTTTTTTTCTTTCTAAATCAGACCTGTGAAGTAGGAAAATATAACCCAGCAACCTGCCCCTGCATCCTGCTCTGCCAAAACATTCCTGTTAACAGCAATGCTGCACTGCTTGGAGATGAGTTTTCTTTGGTCTCATGCTTAGTTGTTCTCAGGTTTTAATAAGGAGCCATAATATCTGATATTTACCAAGGGAATTTAAGAAGGCCTGGCAAAACCTATACAAAGGAACAAAAATAAATTTAATGCAACAGACTGTTACTTTCTCCCTGGAATGTTAATGAAAAATGACAACTTTACTGGAAATTTATGTCCCTTGTGTCCTTTAAGAAAAAGAAAAACTACCTGAAAGCCACAATAAAAAAAAAGCCTGGACAACATCTTTCAAGAAATTATATATAAAAAAAAAAACTGCCCTGATATATTAGAACCAGAGGAAGAAATAGAAATTGAAAGAACCCACTGAACATTGAAAGAACACCACCTGAAAGAGATCCCAAAATGAAAACTCCCAGGGGATGTGGGAAAACTGGGACACTAATGCACTGTTGGTGGAGCTGTGAACTGATCCAACCATTCTGGAGAACTATTTGAATCTATGCCCAAAGGGTTATAAAACTGTGTATACTCTTCAATCCAGCAATACCACTGCTAGGTCTATGTCCCAGAGATATCAAATAAGGGGGGGAAAACCTATTTGTACAAAAATATTTAGAGTGGTTCTTTTTGTGGTGGCTAAGAATTTGAAATCAAAGGGATGCCCATCACTTGGGGAATGGTTAAACAAGCTGTGGTATGTGATTTTAATGTAATCTTATTGTGCTCTAAGAAATGATGAGCAGGTGGATTTCAGAAAAACCTGGGAGGACTTACATGAACTGATGCTTGGTGACATGAACAGAACCAGGAAAACATTGTACACAGTAACAGCAATATTGTTTGATGAAGAACTGTGAATGACTTAGCTACTCTCACCAATACAATGATCCAAGACAATCCTAAAAGACTGATGAAGGCATGCTATCTGCCTACAGAGAAAGAACTGATATTGATTGAATACAGGCTGAAGCATGCTATTTTTTCTACTTTCTTTCATTTTTTCTTTTATTTGAGTCTTCTACAAAATGACTAATGTGGAAATGTTTTACATAATTGCACATGTATAAACTATATCTGATTGCTTACCATCTCAGGGAGGGAGAGAGAAATAGAATTTGGAACTCAAAAATTTAAGTAAAAATGTTTTAAAAATTAGAAAAGAAACAACTTCTAAAAACCTATATTGGCTCCTGGTGGAATATTTTAGGGCCTGTGCCATTTGTCTTGAAGAAGTCTGTGGAAGATGCCCATAATTACAGATTCAGTACTATAAATCATTTAATTCTCACTAAAGAATAGACTGACCAAGGAATATTGCAGTGGCATGGTGTGAAATGGGATTGGGAAGATTCTTCACTAGCCGCTCTGGGCCTGGAGACATTGCTCTACCTCCCACTCCATTTCAAACACAACCTCGCCTGATCCCCCACAAATAAGCGTGCTCCTCATTAACTTCACTCCCACATTTTGTGATCTACTAGATAAGTCCAAGCAAGGAAACAAGGAAAGCCATTGACTCACTGTGGGGCTTTGGATAAATCATTTAATCTCTCTGTGCCTCAATTTCTCCATCTGTAAAATTAAGTGACTATACTAGGGAGAAGCTGACGGTTCACGTTGCTAGAGCACTATACGGCTTCACTCACAACAACCCTGGAGGATAGGTAATACAAATGCAGAGGAGAAAATGGGGATTCTTGAAAGATGAAATGATTTGTCCAGAGTCAGGAAGTGTCATAGCCATGACTCAAGCCTAGGTCTTTTAACTTTAAGTTAAAAATTTTCTCCTATTCTATTTCTCCTTTCTAGACAGCCCATCCTCCTGATGCATCAAACATAGCTGACCGTGTTAGGGGTGTAGGTGGCTGTGTTTGTCCTTCATTCTGGAAGAGGACCATAAAATCAGGAAGATGATGCCATGACTTGCAAGTGAATTGGATTTAAGTGAGGGAGGGCTGTGCAAAGTCACCAGCCTCACTTTCTCCTCCAGAGCCCTCTGTATCCAGTGGCCAGATATTGATCAAGACAACTGGAGATGGCCCCAGATGCAGTGGGAGACCTTGGCGTTTTTAAGCTAAGGTCTTTCTGAGTTCTCACTTTGACTGAGGCAAGGCCCATTCAGTGATTAGGGCTGTTTAAGAGGTGAGCCAAGGGATGGCCCCTTTAATAAAAAAAAAATCAACCTTGGAGGGGAAGATCCTCAGGGTTTCTGCCCAATATAAGATAGAGCACTGAGGACTTCCAGGAGGTTGGCACACACCCCCAACTCTTTCTCAAATAGCTACCCTCTTACCTGTTCCAGTGCCTGAAATTCCATTATTAAAGAAGCGTTCCTCAGAGTTCTGAAAACATGTTCCATCCCTCAGAGTCCCTTATTAAAATACAAATGCTCTTTGGATGGGCACCATCCTCTGTTTGGCATTTAAAGCCCTTCACAACTTGGCCTCTTCCAACGTTTCCAGTCTTCTTGCACTTTATTCCTCTCCAGCCACACTTAGATCTGGCTACACTGACCTACTGTCTTTCCCCTATTATACTCCATCTGCCAAGACTTTGCATTTGCACTGACTGCCTCCCAATGCCCGAAATGCTTTCCTTTCTTCCTTTTGCCTTCTGGTTTCCTGGCCTCCTCCAAAACTCAGTCCAGATCCCACCTTTTGCAGAAGTTCTTGTCTGCCTGTCCCTCATTACCCTACTCTTACTCCCCTCTTCCTTCCCTCTAAGATTACCTCCCATTTACATTATGTATATCTTGTATGTCAACAGTCATCGGCCTGTTGTCTCTACCATTAGAAAGTGAGCTCTTTGAGCATAGCAACTCTATGTTTGTCTTTCATCGTACCCTCAGTACTTAGCACAGCGCCTGACGTACAGTTAAAAACTTAATCAATGCTTGTTGATTGACTAACAACCAAAATTTATTGGAAAATTAGTAGACAGTCAATAGACAGCATGGACCTCTAGGGATGGAAAAGAGAGAGGACACTGAAAGGTGCTGACTCTAACAGAGGGAAAAACCTTGAAGAAGATACATTTTGTCTACCTTCAATGTGGTGGACTGTACCAAGGTCTGTCTTGGTGCCAGAAGATATAAATTCAAATCCCAGTTGATATATTACTAAAAGTGTAACTATAGATAAATAATCTAACCTGTTTCTCTGTTTCTTCATCTGTAAAATGGGGAAATTGATACTTGTACTATCAACTTCATAGAGTTGTTTAAGGAAAGTACTTTTAAAAGCCTAGAATGCAGTAGATAGCTGAGCTGATGTTATTTGGGAATTTGCTAAGATCCATTAGATTAAAAGCACCTTGAAAACAAGGCTTATGTCATCTATTTTTTTTTAATCTCCAGTTTCTAGTGTAATGCCTTGTACACAGTAGACACTAAGCTCTTGTTAAATTGAATTGGTGCTAAGCCCTGTTTTCAGATGGCACCCTGTCCTGGAACTCAAAAAAAAAGGCTCTCTAAACCACTATCCCCAAGTCACCTTCTCCAGAACAGAAAGCCTAAATAATGCTAGAGCCGACCAGCCCCCGGTCTGGTATTTATTCCTCCATTCCCCAAGGACTGTGAATCATTATTCCTGGCTCTCAGAGCTCTCCTCTTATCAATGGAAGAAGCAGTGCAGAGCACCAGGGAAAGGTTTAGTTAGCAAATGCATGTCTCTGTACTCAGAATTTATCATTTGACCTTCAGCCTTCTGTCTGCTGTACCTTCTAAGTTTCATTTATGTGAAGAAAAGCAGTCTTTGAGGAAAGGAAACCACAGTGAACCCAAAGCATTCATTTTCCTTGTCTTTCCTCTTCCCACCCCAAACTTCCTGATCACAGGATCAGAGGTCTGGGGTTGGAAGGGACCTCAGAGGCATCCAGTTCAACCCCCTCGTTTATAGTACAGGAAACTTTGGCTCATGGGGGTTAAGAAATTGCCCCAAGTCATATGATTTTAGCAGGAGTTCTTAACCTTTTCTGTGTCCTTTATTAATCTTTGGCAGTTGGGTGAAACCTATGGACCCTTCTCAGAATAATGACTTTAAATGCACAAAATAAAATACATACAATTACAAAAGAAACCAATTATATTTAAACATTTATCAAAAATAAGTTCACAGAGCCCAGGATTATAGGATCATAGATTTAGAGCTGAAAAGAAACTTTTTGCGTTTATGCAGCACTTTAAGTTTTGCAAGGGGCAACGAGGTGGCACAGTGGATAGAGCACCAGAACTGGAGTCAGGAAGATCTGAGTTTAAATCCAGCCTCAGACCCTTACTAGCTGTGTGATCCTGGGCAAGTCACTTAACCCTGTTTGTATCAGTTTCCTCATTTGCAAAAATGAGCTGGAGAAGGAAACGGCAAAGCACTCCACTATCTTTGCCAAGAAAATCCCAAATAGGGTCATGAAGAGTCAGACACAACTAAAACAACTGAATTAAGATTTGCAAAGCACTTTATATATATTATCTCAACTGATCCTCACAACAACCCTGCTAAACACCCATTTTTGATGAGGAAACCAAGGCCAAGAGAGATAAAGTGACTTGCTCAAGATCATGCAGTTAATGAATGTCTGAGGCTAGATTTAAACTCAGGGCTTCTTGATTCCAAGTCTAGAACTTTATGAACTATGCCACCTAGTTACTAGTCCAACACTTCTCATTTTACAATGAGGAAACTGAGGCCCAGAAAGGTTAAATGACTAATCTAAGGTTGCATAGAATAATGGAGGAAAAATTTGAACCCAGGTCTTCTGACCCCAGAGCTAGACCCCTTTCCACTAGACCATAGTGCCTCTTGTTCCTAGTTCTATCACATTACCATGTTCTTAGGGTAAAACTTATTATTAAATTCATAACATTTTCCATGATGCAATGAGTTTCTAGGAGTTAGAACAATTCAATTCAATAAGCATTTATTCAGCAACTCTTCCAAAGCTTTGTTGGCAATACAAAGATGGAAACAAAACAGCCTTTTTCCTCAATGAGCTTCCATTCTACCATTAAACTCAAACTTGCCACTTTGCAAATTATCAGCATTTTTAATTAGGTGTAGTGGGGAGGTTGAAACAATGACTAAAAAGAAGTCTGAAGATTATGTGTAGATTTCAATTATTCATACTTTCTCTGTCTCCTTCATCTTAACCCTTCAGATCCATTTACATATCAGAAAGTTTCTCAACTGGGAA
Source organism: Vombatus ursinus (assembly GCF_900497805.2). Taxonomy (NCBI): domain Eukaryota; kingdom Metazoa; phylum Chordata; class Mammalia; order Diprotodontia; family Vombatidae; genus Vombatus; species Vombatus ursinus. The sequence continues at coordinate 29,202,694 of NW_020954564.1, forward strand.
ACATTTTTTTACAGCTAGTATCTTTGACAAAGGCCTCATTTCTCAATTACATAGAGAACAAAGTCAAATTTATAAGAATACAAGTCATTCTCCAATTGATAAGTGGTCAAAGGATATGAACAGGCAGTTTTCAGATGAAGAAATTAAAGCTATCTATAGTCATATAAAATGCTCTAAAGCACTATTGACTAGAGAAAAACAAATTAAAACAACTCTGAGGTACCACCTCACATCTATCAGATTGGTTAATATGACAGAGAAGGAAAATGATAAATGTTGGAGAGGATGTGGGGAAATTGGGACGCTAACGCTCTATTGGTAGAGTTGGGAACTGATCCCACCATTCTGGAGAGCAATTTGGAACTATGCTGAAAGGGCTATAAAACTATGTATACCCTTTGATCCAGCAATATAACTACTAGGTCTGTAGCCAAAGAGATTATTTAAAAAAAGGCAGGGGAAAGGATACAAAAAATAATTATAGTAACTTTTTGTGGTGGCAAAAAATTGGAAATTGAAGGGATGCCTATCAATTGGAGAATGGCTGAACAAGTTGTAGTATGTGAATGTAATGGAATATCATCATGCTATGAGAAATAATAAGCAGATAGATTTCAGAAACACCTAGAAGACTTACATGAACTGATGCAAAGTGAAATGAATAGAATCAGAACATTGTACACAATAACAGCAACATTGTGCAATGACCAACTGTGAATGACTTAGCTCTTCTCAGCAATGCAATGATCCAAGACAATTCCAAAGGCCTCATGATAGAAAATGCTATCCATATCCAAAGAAATGATAGAGTCTGAATGCTGATCAAAGCATAGTATTTTCACTATCTTTATTTTTTGGTGTTTTTTTCCCTTTGGGTCTGTTTCTTCCTTCCAAACAAGACTAATATAGAAATATGTTTTGCATGATTGTACCTATATAACCTATATCAAATTGCTTACCATTTTAGTATGGGGGAAAGGGAAGTAGCAAAATTTGGAACTCAAAAAATTTTTGAAATGAATATTAAAAATTGCTTTTACATGTAATTGGAAAAAATAAAAGACTGTTTTTAAAAAAGAAAGTTTCTCATCTCTAGATCTTAAGTCACATGCAACTGTTGAATATCTTCTTGGGCAACTAGTAATTTAGGGGTCATGCTGAACAAAAGGAAGAAAGTAGGAAACAACGTTCGTTTTTCTCTCTTCGTCCTTCTTTTCAGCTCTGTAATGGCTGCTCACTGTGACCATACATTCTCTTAACATCATGAAATGCAGAAAGATGCTTCTGCCGGGCCATCTGTCCCTGAGGCACAAGGTATGTGTGCTGCAGAGAGTCCCAGGTCCTGTCAGGCCATGATTTATGAGCTTCCATACCCTAGGGAGCCAATGTTTTAGGAAGTGCTGAATTGGCAACCCAAGGGCACCAGGTTTTGAGGTCAAAACATGGCCAGCTAGATTCCACAGAAATGGAGCATGTGTATATTTACAGATCAGACCTCCATGTGCGAATGGTGAGAGGACCTTCCTTCTCCTTTACCAGGTGTCTCAGCCCTGGCTTTCTGTAGTCTTTCTTCTCTCTTTAGCCCTCCCAGCTAATGCACACCCAGAGGAGAATTCCTTGTCTTTTTTTTTAATTAATTTTTTTCCAGTTATCAAGCATTTATTTCTCTCTTACCCACCTCTTGCCCTGCCCCAACACACACACACTGAAAAAGAAGAAATAAGACCTTTGTATCAAATTTGCTTAGTCATGGACAGCTAGGTGACGCAGTATGTAGAGCTCTGGCCTTGGAGTCAGGAGGACCTGAGTTCAAATCCAGACTCAGACACACAACACTTACTAGCTGTGTGACTCTGGGCAAGTCACTTAACCCCAATTGCTTCATCAAAAAATAAAAAATAAAAAAAAAATTTGCTTAGTCAAAGAAAACAAATTTGTACATTGGCCCTGCCCCACTCACTTCCTATCTTTGCACCAAATTCCTCTTGTCTCCTTTTTCCGATTTGCCTGTTTTTATTAGGGTCAGTCCTCAGCACAATCATGAGTGAACATTGGAATGGGAATCAGGGGATCCAGGTTCAAATCCTGCCTCTCCCACTTACAGCCTGGACGATCTCTGCCAAATCTCATCCTCTCCTCGCTCCCCTTTCCTAGTCTGTAAAATGGAGAGCTGGACTAGCTGACATCAGAGGTGATTTCTGGCTCCAAACCTAGGGTCCAAGGCCCTTCAATTTGTCTTTAACCTTGATCAGGCCAAAGTCTTGGCCAGGTGCCCCAAATACTTCACTTGTGTCCCATTCCCTTTGGGCGTGACTGTTCTCTGTGGAAGGCAATCTAGGGAATTACATGCTCTGAAGATGCTAAGTGGTAAAGGTTTAAACCACAGGCCTCTCTCAGACTTTCATTCTTGTGTTTATGGGCACATTCTGAACAACTGAGAAAACTTTAAAACTCTAATGTCAGAATTTCAGATACAGTGATGGGCTTGTGAGGAAGACATCTTTGGAAAGGGGGGGGACCTTTGCCTTAAGAGAAAGCATTTGTTCACCTTAAGTCCACCTCAGAACAATCTAGGACTTCTGTGATATAGGTTCTTCCTCTATCAAGAAACCCTGAGATTCTTTCCTTCCAGATTGATATTTTTTTGGAACTAGGTGAAGAGGTCATTCTTTGCCTCATTTCTTATCTAACCTTAATCATTGAATGGGCATTGCCTCAGTGAAACTGAGACTTGGGAAAGACCTTAGCTTAAAAAGGCCGAGGTCTCCTACTACATTCGGGGCCATCTCCAGTTGTCCTGATCTACATCTTACCGCTGGACCCAGATGGTTCCAGAGGAGAAAGTGGGTCTAGTGACTTTGCACAGCCCTCCCTCACTTAAATCCAATTTACTTGCATGTCATGGTAACACCTCCCTGATGTTGTAGTCTTCTTCAAGAATGAAGGACAAACAACTACCTCTCCCCCTATCAAGAGAGTTTACACCCCACCCCTCATCCTATTGTGAAGATGGGATCTCATCTATGTCACTGACTCTCTTACTCCCCACTGCTCAGCCCTCTTCTTTCAAACCTCAACAGAAATCTTGCTAACAGAGCCTCCCCTCTATCCCCTACAGTTCTGGATTCATGATCAAATCAACTCTGCCATCTTTCCTAGAAAGGGTGTGTCAATCTACTACTCTCCTATAACCCTACTTATCATCTCAGTTATATTCTGGTCCAAAGTTCCACCTTTATGTGTGTTGTTTCTGCCATTAGAATGTAAACTCCTTGAGGACGGGAACTTGTTTTTACATTTGTATATGTTTCTTCAACACAGCACAGTGTTTAGCACATAGTAGGAGTTAAAAATTTTTTTTCTCTCTCTTTCTACCATAGGCTTTGACATAGGTACAGTTGACAAGCCTTTATTAAGTGCCTCATGTCCTAGGCATAAATTCCTATGAGCCAGGGAAAGCAGTACTTTCTGGCACTAAAAATGTGCATTTATTTATTAAAAAGTCATTTGAATAATAGCTAGCTAGCATTTATATGGTGCTTTAAGGTTTGCAGAGCATTTGACGTAAATTATTTAATTTGATCCTGCCAACAACCCTCTGTGTTATGAGATACTATTGTCTCCAAGTTTATAAATGCAAAAATTGAAGCTAACACAGGTCAAGTGACTTGTCCAGGGTCACTAAACAAATGTGTCTGAGGCAGCATTTGAATTTGTCTTGCTGACTATAATTCTGTCACTTTATCTATTGTACCACCTAGCTGCCCTTGCTACCTCTAATGTTCCCTGCTGAGGCTTGTGCCCCATGTACAGTAATACCATCATGGGACATTGGAGGATTTTAGTGGATAAAACATAATATGAAATGATAAGTGTGCTAGTTGTGAAATAATGTGTTTATGACAAGAAAGTCCTCTCCCAAAAAATTTCACTAGATTGCAGACTAGTGTTTTCTTATATGTTCCAATGAGATGTAAAGCAATTTATAGACCTTAGGTGCTATAGATCTTAAGTTGTGGTTATAATATTATATGTATGGTAAGGAGGGGATAAAGTCCCCAAGAAAGTTCCATCAGAGAAAGGAAGGGGCACAAGCTAGGAGCAAGAGACCTCCAAGAATTTTGCACTTGAAAGTGTGAAAAGTAAAAGCCGTTGTTCTATTTAGCACTTGGCATTAATGTGACCAGGTCTTCCACACACAGAATTGCAAACCCAGATGGTCTTACTCCATTTCTGTGGCCAAAAAGAAATTCATCACCTGTTGTTCAGCCTTAGAGCCACAGATAAGTTAGGGTAACTAAGGGTTTGTACCAGAGCACCACCATAGAAGTTGTGAAGCCATACTTCCTCTCCAAGGTAGGCCATTTGATTATCCCCTTGACTCTAGGTTCTCCTCTCTCCACACAGCACAACTCACTATATCCTGGCAATCTTTCCCAGGGTATACCTCTCCAACTACCAGTCCCTGGGAGTTGGGGATGGGGAGTCAGCCTAGAATACACTTCCTCCTTATTTCTGATTCTTCATATCCTTACTCTTCTCTCAGCTTAGGTGCTAGTAGGAAGCCTTACGTCATTTAGTACTCTCATTCCCCGTATCAAATGATCATACCTCTTGGTCTATCTGTCTCTCCCATCAGCAGACTATAAATTCCTGGAGGGAAGGGATGGCTTTTACTTCTGAGTCCCCAGCATATATGAAGAGCTCATTATGTACCAGGCACTCTGTACTAAACACTGCAGATACAAAGATAGACAAAGACACACCACCAGCCTTTGGATGGAGAGACTCTCCTCATTTGACTAGGGAGGCCCTTGGATGTCAGATGATGAGTCCTTTCTGAGATCTGTCCTAAAGCCTTTGCAGTTTAGCTAGACTTCTCACAGTTTACACCCCAGGGACTTGGCCTTTAAGAACCCAGGATCACTTCCCTGCCTTGATGAGGTAGGAGACTACAAAAGGAGGAAACAGCCAAGACGGGAATGGTATTGACCTCTTGGTGGTCCAGAGGAACCTAAGCCCTCAGCAAAGCACCCAGGAGCAAGAGTCAACCCTGTTCTGTTTACCCACACCCCTTTCTGATGAACTCAGGCCCCAACATTAATTGGTCACAACTTAAGCTGAGTTGACTTCATTAGCTCTGCTGTTATAATCCATAAAAGGCAGAATGTGCATCTGATGTAAGTTTATTGTGTAAAAAGGGTCGTTATCAACCATATCTTAATCATATTAATTGGAGTTTCATTGCAGATGAGCTTGGTTTCCAAGCCACATTTTATTACATTTCATTAGCATCGTGATAATGATAGTACAATAGCAGAAACTCCAGAGATAAAAACAATATACTATTGGCCTACTGTATTTTCTGTGCACTGGCGAAGTGGGTTATGGTTTCTCTCTGGGTAGAAACTCATTTACTGTCCAGAAAAATTTATTTCTAGGCTCTCTATCTGTGCCAAGTCCTGCTCAAGGTTTTGGAGAAGTGAGAAGATCCAGACCCAAAGTTTTGTGCTCGTGTTATAACCTTCCTAGAACAGTTTGAATTTAAGAGAGGAAAATCTCTAACCCAAGTGAATGAATCTCTAAAGCAGAATTTTATTGGTTTTTTTTTTTTGAGGCAATTGAGGTTAAGTGACTTGCCCAGGGTCACACAGCTAGTAAGTGTCTGAGGCCAAATTTGAACTCAGGTCCTCCTGACTCTAGGGCTGGTACTCTATGCACTGTACCATCTAGCTGGGCCTAAAACATTATTTTGGAGACTGAAGCCTCCAACAGAATATAAGCTATTTGAGGGTAGGAATTCCCGACACAATGTTTCTGTTTTGTACTTTAAAAACAAAAAACGAAACAACCTGTGATTTAATCAATACAGGAAGCTCCCAGTAAGAAACTCTGTCTTCCAAAGCAGCTCAGAATCTTCTCTGCAACTGAGGCAGCTGCCCTAGGGGGACTGAATGTTAAATGACTTACCCAGGGTCACACAACCAGTAAATGTCAGAGTCAGAAATTGAGCCCAGGTCTTCCTGACTCTAAGGCCAATAATCTCCCCGCTAAGCCCTGCTACCTCTCCAGGTTTTGCACAGTGCCTGCACTTAATAAAAGCTAGTTGAATTGTATGCAAGAGAGGTGGTCAGAGTGACAGCTTAACTCAAGCTAGGCTGCCCCAGCCTGTTCAATGCATCAGGACAATTCTGTTTAGAAAAACCACCAAGAAAGAGCAAACAAGGGATTTAACGAGAGGATTTGCTCCTATTCTATTGTTTTCCCTTAATTATTGGTTCCAGGGGTATAGTTTGACAAAGTGGGTTGCTGGACTTATGATCAAGAACACTTGGGGGTTAAATCCTGCCTCAAACACTTCCCTGCTGTGTGACCTTAGGTAAATCATTTAATCTTCCTCAGCCTCCATTTTCTCATCTATACAGTGGGATTGATAATACCCATAGTGAAACCATTTTTACAGCCAGTGTTTCTGATAAAGGCTTCATTTCTAAAATATATAGAGAACTGAGTCAAATTTTTAAGAATACAAGTCATTCTGCAATTGATAAATGGTCAAAGGATAATAACAGGCAGTTTTCAGACCAAGAAATCAAAGGTATCTATAGTCATATGAAAAATGCTCTAAATCACTATGGATTAGAGAAATGCAAATTAAAACAACTCTAAGGTACCACCTCACACCTATCAGACTGGCTAATATGACAGAAAAGGAAATTTATAAATGTTGGAGAAGATGTGGGAAAATTGGAATACTAATACATTGCTGGTGGAGTTGTGAACTTACCCAACCATTCTGGAGAGCAGTTTGGAACTATGCCCAAAGGGCTATAAAACTGTGCATACCCTTTGATCCAGCAATATCACTAGTAGGTCTGTATCCAAAAGAGATCATAAAAAAAGGAAAAGGACTCACATGTAAAAAAATATTTATAGCAGCTCTTTTTGTTGTGACAAAGAATTGGAAATTGAGGGTGCCCCCATTAATTGGGGAATGGCTAAACAAATTGTGGTATATGAATGTAATGGAATACTATGGTTCCATGGGAAATGATGAGCAGGTGGACTTCAGAAAAATGTGAAAAGACTTACATGAACTGATACTGAGTGAAGTGAGCAGACCCGGGAGAACATTGTCCACAGTAATAGCAACATTGAGCAATGACCAACTATGATAGACTTAGCTCTTCTCAGCAACATAATGATCTAAGACAATTCCAAAAGACTAGAAAATGTTAACCACATCCAGAGAAAGAACTATGGAGTCTGAATGCAGATTGAAGCATACTATTTTTACTTTTGTTGTTGTTTTTTCTTTTTTGTTATTTTCCCCTTTTGCTCGATTCTTCTTTCACAACATGACTAATGCGGAAATAGGTTTAATATGATTGTAAATGTATAACCTATATCAGATTGCTTGCCTTCTTCAGGAGGGAGGAGGAGAGGGAGGAAAGAAGAAAAAATTTGGAACTCAGAATTTTATAAAAGTGAATGTTGAAAATTATCTTTACATGTAATTGAAAAAATAAAATACCATTAAATGAGGAAAAAATAATACCCACAGCCCCTCCTCCATATGATTATTGAGAGGCTCAAAAGATGTATAGTTCATGGGATCATTGAGTTAGAACTAGAAAAGACCTCAGAAACCATCTGGTCCAACCCCATCATTTTACATGAGGAAACTGAGTCCCAAAGAGGTTAAGAACTCACCAAGGTTCACACGAGTAGTAAGTGGAAGAGTTAAGGATTCAAATAGAGGTCCTCTAATTCTAAATACAGATAATGATGGAGGTTTCTACAAAAGCTAATAAATAATGAAGTTTTAAAAGATGCTTTCATTGGTATAGAAGGTTTCCTCATCCAGGATTTCCTCATACTCGTGAAACGACAGGTCCAGCCTTTTTCTCTATCCCTAGATCTTTCTTTAAAAAAAAATATCAGCCCCACCCAGGTAATATAGCCCTCTGTGTTCATATATAACTTTGAAATTTATAAAATATTTTCATACTCATCATTACCTCTTTTGAGCTTCCTAGCATTCCCATGAGGAACACAGGACAAATATTTGCATTGAACACAAAAGGAAATCATGCCTGCGAAAGGTGAAACTCCTCACCCAGGTCCCACAGTTCCCTAGTGGCACAGCTAATCCTGGGACTAGAAAGCAGCTTGATGTGCAGTATTCCTAGCTCAGGGATCTTTCCACAGTACCAAGCTGCTGCCAATGGGAATGAGAAGGACTTGGTGTCATAGCAGCCAGATAATAACAGCAGCATCAAACAGGGTAGGCAAACCAGTGTCACCATGATTTTGACTAGAATGAAGCTTAAGAAAGCCAAAACAGACAACCTAGAGTGGGACTGTACCTGTTCCATTAGCAGGAGGGGGAAAAATCCGCTTCACGTCAACATCTGCCTACTACCCATATCTGGAATATTTTTCACTCTGCAAATTGAGAGTAGCAACTCACTTCCAGGGAAGATCCATTTCCAATCTCAGATGCACGCTTGGCAGGGGAGTGTTCTTGGATGGTGGTGTAATATAGTGTGACATTGCTAGTTTGCTTGACAAATGATGTGACATAGCCTTGGAAATCATGCTGAAGCCCCAGTCCCAAGATGCTCAAGGGACAGAGCAGAGCAATGCCTTTAATTCTACCCAGTGCCCCCTGCCCAGTTGGCTTGATTGATCGCTCTCCCCATGACAGAACCTTTCAGCTTCCCACTCTAAATCCAAAAGCTGTATTTTTCTGTTTGGGTCATTTAAACATGTAATCTTCAGAAGGCTGTTGCAGCTCCAGTGGGTGATACATTTACGCATTAATACTTTGATCTGGCTAGTGTCAAAGGGTTTCTATAAAATTAACACTAAAATAATTTCCCCTCTGAAGGGCTAACAGATGGCATAAAAACATTTAACCCTTCTCAACTTATTGTCATTGAAGGTGAGACTGGGGCAAACGTGTGTGTGTGTGTGTGTGTGTGTGTGTGTGTGTGTGATATGTTCTAGAAACCTTTGTCTCAGAGCCAATAGAAAGTGTGCTTTTTCTATGTCTTTGTTTTTTAACAATAAGGCTGTAGCTCACTTCATTTTTTGACAAGCAGGCTCAGTTGCATGTGGGTCACACAGCTAGTATGTGTCTTTGAAAAGCACTTTACATACATTATCTCATTTTATTCTCATGATAACCCTGGGAAGAAGCTGCTATTATTATCCCCATTTTACAGACAAGATAACTGAGACTGAAGGCGGCTAAGTAACCTACCCAGGGTCACCCAGCTGGTAAGTGTTTTACGCTGCGTTTGAACTTATGTCTTCCTGAGTTCCAGTTCCACACTCTAATCACCGCACCACCTAGCTGCCTGAATGTCTTAGAATCTATCTTATATTTTTCTTCCATACAGTTCTAAGGATTTTCACAATTATGTTCTGATTTAGTCTCAAATATTAACACTAATTATTATCCACTAACAGTTACTGATTACACCAATATTTTCCACTAACATTTATTAAGTACCTACGATGTTTCAGGCACTATGCTACGTGCTGGATGTCAAGTGACTCCCTCTTGCTTACTGAATTAGCAATTCCTTAACCTGACATTCAAGGCCCTCCACCCTCTGGCTTTCAAGCTTTATTTTACTGTACTCCCCTTTCAAATGTTCTACACCCTGGCCAAACTGGACCACTTGCTATTTCCCCAACTGTCCATCCTACACTGCCCAGCGTCCCCGAGGGGACCCAGCCTTTACAAAGATGGGAGAGTAGGCTCGGTCTGCAGTCAGCTGTGCAAATCTTATCTGAATCAAGGATAGAACTTAACCATTTCTTAAAATCTCCCTCCCCATGAGTGGTATGATTTGTGTCTCCATCGTAGTATATTTCAACAACACCACTGGGGACCTGTTCAGAGATGCTCTTGTCAAGGACATACTCTTTGTATCCCCAGTACCTCTCATACACAATAAATTATTAATTAATCTTCTTTTTCATTGAATTGAACCCATTTAATTGACAGGAACCACACGACCTTGGACAAGTCACCAAAACCACTTCAAGTCTCAGTTTTGCATTTGTCAAATGAAGAAAAAATTTACCTACTTTGTTATATAAGGCTCTGGTGAGGTTTCTGTAGAGACTTGAAAGTCCCTTGAAGAATGTCAACATTTCACAAATTCAAAATCTCTTTAAATCATTTTAGTTTTATACCTTCAAGATTCTATGGAGGTGTCTCTTATACTTCTAAAGTAGCCCAGAGAAGTACCTTTGCCTGTTGAGAGAAATGAAGAAAAGAGATAGCTGAAAAGGTTAATCAACTTCCCTAAGGTCACTCACCAGAGAAAGTAGCATCAGGTCTTCTGTCTTCTCATCCTCATTCTGAAAGGGTTCATAACACTATTTGGTATCCGGATAGTGTCTCTCCCCACATTTAGTTCATAGCATAAACTTCAACTTTTAAAGCATTTAAGCATCACTTACAATCATGGTCATAAATTATTTTTAGAGCTGGGAGGGACCTTAGAGGTAGAAGTCTATGATCCAACCCCCTCAATTTACAAATGGAGAAACTGAGGCCCATAGAAGGGAAGTGAATTGCCCCAGGTTACAGAGTTAGTAGCAGAACTAGTATTCAAACCCAAGTAAGTCCTCATTTCAGCCCCATGCTAGGTGTATTGCACTATCATTTATTTATTTATTTATTTATTCATTCATCCACCCATCCATTTATTTGTTTGTTTGTTTTATTTGTGTATCTGGTCATCTGTTCATTCATTCATTTATTTAATGACAAGATTTCAGATTTTACTAGGGAACCTGAGAGGTTTAAGTCACACAACCATATTTTAGAGACAGAATCTGAACCCAGTGCTTCTTGACCGAGGCCAGCTCTCTGTCTACTCTGCTGAGCTGCCTCTCTCCATCACACTGTACCATCTCTATAAACCAGTGAAATGCCAGGCTTCCATGCTAGCTTTTTCAAAAGGGCCCCCATTCACTTCATCCTCCCTCTTCCCTCTTCCACCATGGCACATACCCCATGGGACCTTTTTTCTCAGGGTCCCTAAGTTCCCAGTCGGGCTCTTTAGCTACCTTGGAGGCAGTTATTATCTCTCGTTAACAAATGATGAAACTCTGTCCAAAGGAGGCCCTGGTGCCTTTCCTCCTTATACTGCTGTCTCTCTCCATGTGAGAAAAGATGCATTTTCATAAGTTAAAGCTAGGCCATCCTTGTATTTATTATGAAGCTCTGTATGGAGGCAAAGGGAACCCCCTCCTTCTTTGTCTTTATTGTTTTTCTAATAGCAAGAAAGGGCAGAAATTTAATAATATCTCCATAGACTGACTGTCTTCATGCATGAGTTATTTCTCATTTACAAAGCTTTGGGAGACTTTTCCCCTGTAGGAACTGATGACTGTTTTCATTGCTGGGCACATTTCTGTCAGAACATATGATGCTGATGGCTGGGTACCTGTTTCTTTTCAGAATATTCTCTAGCAGCCTGCCTCCTTCATCATTTCCTTGAAATAGTCTCGTCATGAATGCTGCAGGCACAGTGGACACTCTCTGATGCCTGGTGCAGCTCTCAGGCTGCCTTAGAAGAAATGTGGCTCTGCTGTCACTTACTGTGTAACCTCAAGCTAGTCAGTCTCCCTCTCTGGGCTTCATTTCCTCCTCTTCCAGTGAGATTACACTCATAGGATTTAGAGCTTGAAGGGACATTAGAGGTTATCTACTCCTAACATCTCATTTTACAGAACAGGAAACTGAGGCCCATGGTTTTGGTATCCAAAGTCTGTGATGAATGATTCTTTAATGTTCCTGCTTTTGTTAACCATGGTGCCAAGTTAATAGGGTCACAGATTTCAGTCTGGAAGGAACCTTAGAGGTCACCTCCTACAGCTCCTTCATTTTACAAGTAAGGAATCTGGGCCCAGAGAAATTAAATGATTTGTCCAATGTCACACAGGTAATACATGACAGAAACAAGATTTGAACTCAGGTTCTTTGACTCCAAATCCAGAACTCTTTCCACTGAACTGAGATGCCTCAAGTTCATCCTAGAGAATGCCCACCTCTTAACTGGGTACAAAATGGCTTTGAAGTGGGGGAGGCAGAGGTGATCTTTTAAGAGTCATTCAAACTCACTTCTTCAGAAATGCTTTCCTCTTTGTTCATTGCCTGTCTAGAGCCTGTCCTTCTTTCAACACCCAAATCAAGACTTATAACCTTCATGCCACATGCCACTGTTGAAAGTGCTGTTGACTCAGCACCTCATTTTTCCCAGCCTTGCTTATCAATCTGTGTCGGGGGGGAGGTTCTGGTGGGGAAGGAGATACTAAGTTTGTAGCTTTTTGATTCAGCTGCTCTATGTCATGTATCCTTATCTGCAAATTGTCAATTTTTGCTACTTTGGGGAGGAACTGAGATTCAAGACTAGATAAAGAGACCATTTTCTGCCTCATTTCTTACCTAGTCTTAATTACTGAAGGGTATTGCCTCAGACAAACTGAGACCTGGGAAAGACCTTAGCTTAAAAAGGCCAAGGTCTCCCACTGCATTGGGGCCATCTCCAGACATCCTGATCTGTATCTTGCCACTGGACCCAGATGGCTCCAGAGGAGAAAGTGAGGCTGGTGACATTGAATAGCCCTCTTTCACTTAAATCCAATTCACTTGCATGTCATAGTATCACCTCCCTGATGTCATGGTCCTTTTGGAGAACAAAGGACAAACTATGACAACAATAAGATGCAAGAACCCAACTTCTTTTGGTGAGGTGGACCTATCTGGATTTTCTTTTTTTTTTTTTGGCGAGGCAATCGGGGTTAAGTGACTTGCCCACGGTCACACAGCTAGTAAGTGTCATGTGTCTGAGGCCAGATTTGAACTCAGGTCCTGCTGACTCTAGGGCTGGAGCACTATTTACTGTGCCACCTAGCTGCCCCATGGATTTTCTTAAAGTTACCTATAAAAGCTGTCCCCACCTCGAGGCCGTTGCTGATCTTCAGTGATCAACCTGTCAATGTGTTGCTGCTACCTTGAGGTACTTATCATCAAATCTTTTTAATTCTCTTTTTTTTGCCTCCTTAATCAGGATGAAAACCCAAATGAAGAATTTTCCTTTCAATAGCATACCATACTAAAATGGTGTCTCTCTCTCTCTTGCCCTGTTCCCCACTTCTGTCTTGAACTTCTGGAGCATTTACTATTGGTACTACCCACTTGTCCCTCATTATATGCTACCATCTATCATTAGCATTATGATACAAAGTTTTGAACATTGGAAAGTGTTCTTGATTTTGAATCAAAGGACCTAGGTTCAAATCTTGGCTGTGCCACCTTACTAGCCACGTGACCATGGGAAAATTATTTCTCCTCTCTGGGCCTCAGTCTCTTTATCTATAATTTGAGGTAGTTCAATTAGATGACTTCTAAGATTCCTTCTATTTCTAAGTCTATGATGCTATGAAATTTTTTCTTCATGCATGTATGTGTTGCCTCCCCACCTAGCCTCAAACTTCCTTGAGGGCTAAAGATTAGAAAATGAGACCAGTCTCATCTCTTCATGCAACAAACCCATTGTATGCACTCAACAAATGTTGCTTGATTGACCAAGTGTTCACCAACCAGCTCCCCGCTGTCTTTCTTTAGAGAATAAAGGGAAAAGTGGGAGGAGGGTCTGGTAGGATTATACCCACTCAAAAGTAGCATAGGGTAAACAAAGGTGCCAGCTTGGCTCCTCCCCATTCCCCACTCCCTCCAGCTCAAGCACAGGCTTGACAACAAAGTAATGGGGGAGGCTGATGGGAAATGTACTTGATGACCCTCACCTCCCTGCCTGGGGCCCTCAGAGATGGTGAAGGTTTATTTCACTTCTCAAAATAGCAATTAAGGGCAGTCACCACAGCTCCCATCTCCTGGCACAGGAATGATGGCAGCATATAGCTGGGCACAGAAACATTGGGAAACACGAAGAGGTGTCAGACATCTGCTTCCTCTGTACAATAGCCAAAAGGTAGACTGAGATAATCAGACACGGCAGCTCATTAAACTCCCTTCACAACAGAAATTATTTGCATAGAAAACAGTTTTCAGTGTCTGAGCTGTGGATTGATAGAGGTTTGCCTGGAACCCTTTCCATTGATAATCAGTTTTTTGCTCCACATCTAGAAATATAAATGAGGTACCTGGAACTAGACACACAAACTTTCCCATAGTATAGCTAAGGTTAGATTGAGAAATGCTATTCTCCAGCTCCGGAGCCTACAATGGATCCCCATCACTTATCAGATCAGGTCTATGTTTCTCAGTTTGGCTTTTGTATCTCTTGGTTGGCTGATCTTACCTTACCAGTCCAATATTGTCTATTTTCAGACTCTGAGGATGCTAGCAAATGGGGTTCAACTGTATACCTCAGGCAACAGGTGCAGATAGATTCCTGGTGCATGCCTTGGGCCCACTTAAGATACAGTGAGACACTCTTATTGTTGGTTTTGGTAGTCTAAAAAGTATCACTGAGGGTTTTTTTTGGGGGGGGAGGCACTAGTCATTTTTTAACAGGCTATTGGTTCTTGAAATATACTCTCTTGATGAGCAATACAGTACACAGGACAGTTATGGGAATGACAGGGAGAATGTGAGGTAAGAAGGTGAAGGTACTACTTCATGGTACCCCTTTTTTGATCTGGACTCTGTTTTAGCTGAAACCCATGCAAGGAATTTCTATGTTCATGCAACCCCACCCATTGGCAGGACTCTGTTGAGATATGCAAGTTGGGAAGCCATTCAGACATGACTGAAGGAGATATCTGACCTTCTCTATAAAAGCCATGGTCTTGGCCTAATGGAAAGGCCCTAAGGACTTTAGATTCAGGAGGATCCGGGGTCCAAGTCTCACCCCTGACAAATACTGGCTGAGTCACCCTTGGCAAGTCATTTAATTTCTTAATCAATCAATCAATATTTATTAAGACTTACTCCTGGGGCAGCTAGGTGGTGAAGTGGATAAAGCTCCAGCCTTGGAATCAGGAGGACCTGAGTTCAAATCTGGCCTCAGACACATGACACTTACTAGCTGTGTGTCCCTGGGCAAGTCACTTAACCCCAATTGCCTCACCAAAAACAAAACAAAACAAAACAAAAGAAAAAAAAAAGACTTACTCCTCGCTGGGCACTGGAGACACAAATACAAAGAATGAAACAATTCCTTATCTCAAGAAGCTTACTTTGGGGGTTCTGGGCAACAAAATCACCAGCCCCGCCCTATCCTTGGAAGTTGAGTTGCCTTAGGCTTCTGTAGTACATGGGCAATCTTAATGTGGGTGTGGCATCCGTTCATATGTCCCATTGGGGAAGAATGGCACATTGCCCTGTTGGAGGAGGTGAGACCCCAGTCATTTTCCTTACCTATTGGTGGAAGGTCTTAGAAAGATGAAACAAATGCACCAAGGAGCTACTGTTCCTGAGGACTATCCTTGAATTCTTTTTTCCTTCCAACCATGACCTGAAGGCTAACTAGCATGACCACTCTGGTTGCATCTTTCTCTCCTTGCCTCTGCCTCCCTGCTCTGTGCTCCCACCTCAGGTCATCCCCTATACTTCCTGGTCTGAATGTAAGAATGGTTCACTAGCCCTTCTGATCATGGGGCCCCCAAAAGGAGAGGTACAGTAGGCTGTTTTATGAGAGCACCTTGGTGGGAGGGGAATGCTGGAGCAAAGGGAAGGAATAAGCATTTATATAGTGCCTCTCATGTGCCAGGCATTGTACTAAGTGCTTTACAAATATTCTTCCATTTGACCCTCACAACCTTGTGAGGGAGCTGCTATTATTTTCACCATTTTACAGTTGAGGAAACTGAGGCAAATAGAGTTTAAGTGAGTTGCTCAGGGTCACACAGCTAGTAAGTGTCTGAGGTTGTATTTGAAGTCAGGTCTTCTTGACTCCAGGCCCAGAACTCTTATTAACAGTGCCAGAATTATTTAAACATGTCACTGATTTAAAGTCACCTTCAAACCTCAAGCCTTTCCTTGAGTGAGTTAAAGTGTCCCAAGTATATCCCTTTACATCCCTGCCTGGCCTAACACTTTGGTGTGGGCCCTCTAAGTTGTCCCCCAAAACTATTGCAATAGACTTGAACACTGTTATTAAAAGGCATAGAGATAGAAACTCAGCCCTAGATGTGTGGGTTGATTAGTGTGTTTCTGAGAAAAGAAGAGTGATCCAGAGGAACTGAGTCAGTACAGAGGACAGTTATGGGAATGACAGGGAGAGAGTGAGGTAAGAAGACACCATGTAAATAAAGCCCTATTGTTTCATGCTGGGCTGGGACTGAAGAAGTGAAAACCTCAGCCCTGAAAGGTTGGGGTGGGGAAAGGTGGGCGTCATTCGTCATTCAGGAAGGACGATTTTATACATGAGAACAAGAGCATATAGGAACATCTGGGAGCTTGGCAAGCAAACAAGAAAGTTTAAATTTAATTTATAAAATAGGGTTATTGGTCTGTGTTCGGGGCCCTACCTTATCACCACCACCACCCCACCACCACCCTTGCTGCAATAAATGATGCCAATATTGGGTGAGATCGTCTGGTCAGATTGTATGTAGCAAAATGACAAATATTTGAGCCTCCCAAAATCTCTGCTCTGGAAAAGAACAAACCTGTGGTGGGGAGAAGAGGTAAAGGCAGAACAAAGAGCTTTAGGCAAGGGTTCTTAACCTAGGGTCCATGAATTTGTCTTTTTAATACTGTGTTAATTGTATTTCTGTATAATTGGTTTTCATTGTAATCCTGTGTATTTTACTATATGTATTTAAAAACATTATCTTGAGAAGGGGTCCATAGACTTCCCCAGATCCCATCAACCTTAGGACTCCATCTACCTTATCACCACTGTCTGTCCCTCTGATTGGAGGGTGGAGCCACAAACTCCAAAGCCTCCATTTAAGAAGGGAGTTCAGTTCATATTGTTGTTTCCTACCTAGCTGCACCATTCTGGGATATCTCTGACTTCTCCATCACTTCTCTGGAATTGGATACCTCCTCCTGCCCCTTTCAGTTTCTTTTTCTCTGTATGTCACACACACACTAGATTGTAAGCTCCTTGAGGGCAGGGACTGTCTTTTTTTTTTTTTCATCTTTATATCCCCAGTACTTAGCACAGTGCCTGGCACGGAGTAGGCCCTTAAAAAATACTTATTGACTGTTGATCCAGACTGCCAAAGGAGACCATGACACAAAAAGGTTAAACCCTCTGGACTAGAGATTGAGCACACAGGATCCTTCTGCCTTCCTTTCTCCTGTTCTCAGTTACATTTTCAAGCAAATTTCCCAGTTCTGTCTGGTGGCTCTCCCTTCACCGGGGAATGGGTGTGGTAGTACCATAGCATTCAGGGAATGACAGAGATGAGGGAAGAGAGCAAGATTTTGGAGAAGGGGCCCCAGGAATCTATCATCTTCCCCAGCGCAAACCTTCAGCGCTACTCTGGTTACTCTCCTTAACCCCCACAAGTTCTTCTTCCTATCTCCCATCTTTGTTGATGCTGCCCTACTCTCTCCAGGAGCCTTCCCTGCTACTGTCCATGAATGCAAACTCTATCCCTCCTTCAAGAAAAAGTTCACTATGCTTCATCCTTCAAACAAATCTTCCCTGACTCTTTCAGTTCACAATAATCTCTCTCTGGATTCCTAAATCACTTCCTGTCCAGTCATTCAATAAACTTTTCTTAAATGGTTATTATGTGCCAGGTGCATACTATACACAATGGGATATGAAGAAGGCAAAAGACAGTCTCTGCCCTTGAAGAGGTGGTAATCTAATGAAAGAGACAATATGCAGTTTTTATTTACTAACAATCATCTAGGCTCTTGAATTGGGCAGCTAGGTGATGAGGTGGATAGAGTGCTGGGCTTGGAGTCAGGAAGACCTGCCTTGGTCTGACTGGCCTCAGACACTTACTAGCTGTGTGACCCTGGGCAAGTCACTTGTTTGCCTCAGTTTCTTTATCTGTAAACGAGCTGGAGAAAGAAATGACAAACCATTCCAGCATCTTTGCCAAGAAAATCCCAAATTGTTTCATGAAGAGTCAGACATGACTGTACAGCAGCAATGTATACCTATATACCCATGTGCTATCTCCCCTGCCTATAGGGAAGCTCCTTAACTACAAGAATTTTTTTGTAAAAAGACACTTTTGTCTCTGTACGCCAACTCCAGGCACAATGCCTGGCCCATGGTTGGCCCTTAATAAATACATTTTGATTGTTTGAATGAAGATTGATGATTGATGGGCTATACCTTAGATGAAAGACATAGGATTTGTCATTTGGCCTGGATTTAGAAAGTTTCCCAGGTTGTTAAGAGCTTTCAGAGCTTATACTCGACTGGTATAGTTTTCAAAGATGCCCAGGTCATCTCTTCCCTGACCTTGAGGCAGCTGAGTAGTACTTCGGCACAGAACAAGACACATGGTAGGTACTTACTACATAAATGCCTCGTCTTTCCATTGTGCTTCAGTTGGGTTAAGTTTTCCTATTGGATCACCTCCTTTTCCTTCGGTCTCTTATAGTGACCAGTACAATCCTTGGCACTCAGCCAAGAGCCCAGTAACTAGTTGCTGTCTTGAAAACAAAAGAACAGATAATCCCAAGAATTTTCAGTTCAAGTCAAAATATTGCACAGTCTCTGGGTTACTCAGGCATTCGCACTCCTCTTTGGCCTCCCTGACCACTCTTCCTGCCAACCTGGTCCTATTGTGACGATTCTGGAACATCACTGGGTAATTACCATGGGGTCATAGACAGAGAGCTGGAAGAGACCGCAGCAGCCGTCTAGTCCAACCTCCTCATTTTATAGGGAAGGAAACTGAGGCCCAGAAGAGCTAGATAACTTGCCCAAGGTCACAAAGACAGTGAGTTGTAGCAGCAAAAAATCTGAAGTGGTTCCAAGTTCATCTTCCTTTCCACCACACCACATTCCCTCTCTTCTGCCAGGAGGAGGCTTTTGATAAAGAGATGGAGAAGGCTGTGTAGGCTTACTGGGGTTGAGTCACACAAAGCATATGGCAGCTGTTTGCAGGCCTATTTGTCTCCCTAGGCAGTAGGGGACCTCAAGACCACGGTCCCTGCAGAGCCTGACAAAGGCTCAAACTGAAAACATATGGTAGGAGGAAACACAAAGACAAGTTCCTATAAAGTCACATTTTTAAAAAAGCTAAAGGTAACACAGGTTGTGTCCTCTGACAGACTGTAAACACAAAGGCTGTAAACACAGATCAGTAGATGGGAATGACCCAAGTCTCCAGTCTAAATAGTCCTAGGAGACATTGTGCTTCTTTGCTGGTTTTTGGGGTGTTTTTTTTTTGCTAAAAGGGGAAACTGGGATATGTCTTGCTTATGGAAAGAACTTTTGTCTCAGCCATATTTATACAGATACCAAAAGTGATAAGCTAGTTCCCCAACAATTAATTATCCCAATCACACATTAGCATGAATCTCACACCCAGCGTCCAAAAGAAATCAGGCAAGGGTCCAATTGTATATTTTACTATAAGATTAAATAAACTCAGCTAATTTTGCCCTTCTTTTTGATGAGTTCTCTTTCCCTTTGCCTTTGCCAGGGTTTTGTGTTAATGAGTATTGATGGGAGCCACTTCAGAGAGCTTGGCTTTTGATTAATATGGAAACAATATGAAGGGTTTGGGTAGAGAAGGTCATCTTCTGGCCTACTTTTGAATGATGATGATGATGTTGATGATGATGATGATGATGATAACTTAAATTTCTCTAGCACTTAACATTTTTCAATGTTTTTTCATATCCCTTTTCTTGTGGGGAACTGAGTTAGAAGAAATAACCTCTAAGATACTCTCCAACCCTAAAATTCCAATATCTCATCATTATAGCAAATCTATACAGGAGGTGGTAAAGGTTTTTATCATCCCTAATTGATAGACGAGGAAACCGAGGTTTACAGAGGTAAAGTAATTTCTCCAAGGTCATACCGCTAGTTCATATCAATAACTGGAAGGTGGAAGAAAAAGTATCAATGAATCACTGACCCAGAGAGCAGGGCCTACCTGTGGAAAAAATGTGATGAAAGAGGGAGGGTTTGTCTTTGATCCCCCATCCTTTTAGCCCCCCTTTCCACACATAGTCACTGCATTTCAGCTGGCTGTCATGATTTCCTCAGAAGTGTTGGCCCATAATAGGTTTAAAATATTATCCAGCAAAGAACAATGACATTTTAGATATTTTACAATATCTGACAAAAGGGAGAATACACATTTTCCCAGACCTTTCTGAGGAAACACAATGAGCAAGAATCCACCCATTTGCTTAAACTTGGAATTTCTTTACTGTTTTTGACTAGATCTTAGCTTTCCTGGCTGGGTAAGTCTTTGAGCAAGATTTCCCACATTGGTTGATTTCTGGATGAGGAAGTAGAAAAAGGGAAAAACCTTAGTCCTAACTCAATAATTAGTTATTAAATACAGTAGAGAAACAATCCTTTCTCTCACTATGATCCTATGATTTGGTGACTTAGTAGAGAGTCTTGGAGTACGGCTATAGCCAAACATGTATTTTCTTACTGGTGATAAGTCCTTCAGAACTTGGCTAGGCTGGCCCTCAGAAAACAGGCATATGAAGGGTAAGGGAATTGGGACAAAGGGTACTGAGGTCACAGGGCATGAGTGAGATTTCAGTTTTAGTAGAACCTGCCAGAATTTGTGCTCCACTGGCACAGGGTCACCTTCATGCTATGAGGCAGTGCCTGAGTAGGACTTTGGGAAAGGGGAGATTCCCTAAAGAACAAAAAAGTCCTACTAACCCAAAGGAATGAATCTCTATGGGCAAATTTCAGGAATGTAATGAGGGACAGGTATCCAGCATTCAGGGGTGTGCTGCTAAATGATTTCCAACTGGCTCTCTCCCCAGTAATGAACTCACAACATGAGCTGTTAAGCTGTCTTCATTATTAACATTTTATCCATCACTTTAAATTTCAGACAATCAACAAAACAGTAATTCAAGCCCTAATGTGTAGCATTTTCCTAGGAGTAAACGTTCATGCTAAAAATTTAACAAATTGGCTCTCCAGGGCTTTAACATACTTAAACAACTGGCTTTAACATACCTTTGCCAGTACCCTAAGGCCATGCCATCTAGTCCTCCAATTTCTAAAACCCAAGCATTTTAAGAAGAATAGGTGGTTGTTTCACATTACCCTGCACAGAATAAGCATTTAATACATGTTTGTTGCATTAAATTGATGCAGCGTTCTAAGGAACCAAGGCGAATAATTCCATCTACTTGGAGCCTTTTGAGGGCAAGAAAGCTGGGGGGCCTCTAACAACCTTCTCTTTTTCACTGTGTTTGCAGCTGCAGACAGATAACAGAAAATTTGTCAAGGAAACCTAGATAAAATGTTCATTCAGAGGTAATTTCTAAGGATGCCATATTTCAGACGGCATCTGGATTTGCATTCCAATCTAATTAAAGCCTAAGGGGCAGGGGAATCACATTTCAGCCCCCTCCTGTTTATTCTATTGTGTATATACCCACCTTAAAGCTTGGCCAGACCCCAAGTTCTATGTGCCTGTGGACTTAACAAAGCAAACAGTTAATTATGAACTTTATTTTGGCTCACTTCAGTACTATGCACATAGTAAAGTTTAATAAATATTTATTGAATGAATGAATGAGTGTTGAGCTATTTGAGAGACTCAGATCTCTTCCTTTAAATATTAATTAAACTAAGTCAATTAAACTGACCTGACTCTTCCTAATTCCAACCCATATGAGAATACAAAGCCTAGAAGTACTATATGCCAGGGATGTCTTAATGGTGTAAGACCTATAATCATGGTAATTTATTAACTTCTAGAAAAAAGGTAACTAATCCACTAAGAAAAAGGTGGAGTGACTAAAAGACCCTTTTGCCCAGATATCCCAATTCTATGCTTGTACTCCAAAGACATCAAATTCACAAAGAAATGTAGTGAAGAATAAGAAACAAAGTAGATGCCCATCAATAGGGAACCAGCTAAATAAATTGTAGTACACGGATGTAATGGAACATTGCTGAACCATAAAAAATAATGACTATGAAGAATTTTTTAAATGCCTATGAAGAATTCAGAAAAGCACAGGAAGTTATATGAACAAATGCAGAATGGAATAAGAACCAAGAAAACAATATACACAGTGACTACAACGATGTAAACAGAAAAAAATAAAAATCCTCTAAACACAGAGCATAATGTAAGTAAACATAATGACCAAACTTGGCCTCTCCTTTTCTTGATAACTCCCTCTTCTCTTTCTAAAGGTTGGGAGGGGGGAAGAGGAAAAGGTATTGGGGAAGGAGAGAACTATGAGTGTAGAACATTGCACATATTATTAAATATAACTGATATGTTGGCTGATCTTGTTAAAAGCCACTTTTTTCCTCTTTCATTTTTATTCTTTTATTACAGGGGTAGTTAGTTCCCCGGTTTGAGGGAAAAGGGAGGGAGAAGACAGGGATGTGGGGAGGGAGGGATAAAAATCAGAATATATCAAGTATGTGTGTATACATATATAAGGCAGCTAGGTGATACAGTGGTTAAAGTGTTGAACCTGCAGTTACGAAGACCTGAGTTCAAATCTGACCTCTTGTGCATACTGGCTGTGTGACCCTAGGCAAGTAACTTAACCCCTATTTGGCTTAGTTTCCTCATCTGTGAAATGGGGATAATAAAAGCACCTACCTCCCAGAATTGTTGTGAAGACCAAATGAGAGAACAATTGTAAAGCACTTAGCACAGTGCCTGGCACATAGTAAGCACTATATAAATGTTAGTTGTTACATATATATTCATACATAAGTGTATATATATATATATATATATATACACACACATAAATGAAGTGGTGCTTTTAGTCTTTTTTGTTTTGTTTTATTTATTCTTTGGTCACTCTTCATCTTTCTGGCCTGAGGAAAAGAGAAGCAAGAGGAAAAAGGAGGATCCAGATTATCATTTTAAAGGGTCATTTGTCACGTTCACTGCATTATTTGGTACAGAATGAGCTCTTGCCTGTTCTCACTGCTCCTGCAGAAAATGGGGCCCATTTAAAGCTCAGAGTGGTGACTGGCAGGGCTGAGGAATTTGATTGGGTTCAGGCCTCTGACTTGCACTGCCTACTTTATCTTCTAGGAACGATTTTGGTCAGCTGGAACACAGAATGAGCATGATGTAAGGGGAAAAGTTCTGCTGCTCATTTGTAACCTCTTGCAGCCTCAAAGAATCACTTACAGAATAGAGGCTGCTGTTAAACTCACTTTACTGTAAAGTATGTAACATCTGTACTCTTTCTTGCAGATGTAGTAACCTGTACCACACCTGGAGCCAGGAAGACCAGAATTTGAATCCCACACCTCCTACTTGCAAGCCATGTGACCATGGACAAGTCCCTTAATACCTTTGAACCTCAGTTTCCTCATCTTGACCTAAATCTCAGTTTCCTAGTCTGAAAAATGGGGATATTAATATCTGTAGAACCTGAGTCATAAGGTTGTTTTGAGGCTCAAATGAGATAATCTCAATAATGAGCTTTGTGAATCTTTCTTGCTGAGAAACCCAGGGTCAGTATGAGGAAAATTTAGTACTCAGAAAACAAAAGTTGCATGTTCATTGTTTTCCCATTCCAAACCAGCTTATTTTCCCAACTTTCCTTTTTGCTGTTGATGACAGCATCATTTGTCTGTAGTTAACTCAAAACTTTGTTATCCTTCTTCACTCCTTCAGTGCCCAATCTACAGACCTCCCCCATCCAGTCTGTCACTAAATCTATTGATTTCCTTCCATAATACTTTATGCAGCTGTGTCTGCAGGCCACCCCGCCTCCCCGTTTCCACAGGCTGTCATTGCTACTCTATAAGACTCATGGAATACCTTTGTAATTGACTTCCTTGTTTCTGGTATTTCTCTCCTCCAATCCATCCTTCACATAGCTGCCAGATTGATCTTTCTCACCAGCTACTCACCTACTCAATAGCTTCCCAGTGCTTTTTGAATAAAGTTGAAACTCAGCCCGACATTAAAGGTCCCTCCAGAACTTGGCTCCACCTTACCTTTCCAGCCTCATTTCACCCCACACTCCTCTGTTTTCCCACATTCCCAGTGCTTCAGGCAAATTGGACTCTTTTCCATCATCCCAACACATCTAATGTCTTCAGAACTTTGCTCATGGTGTGTCCCTTGTCTGGAATTGCCTCTGCACCCTCTCCCATGCCCCTGGCATTTTTTGCCTGTTGAAACTCAAAATCTAGCTCTGTTAACCCTTTCCTGATTTTCTCATCCGGAAGGGACATCTGTCTTCTCTAAATTCCATGGCTCTTTGTATCTCTTTCATGCACTTATCACATACTGCTTTGTGCTATAGCTATTTGTATACATATCTTACCTCCCCAATTATATTAGATGGAGAACTCCTTGAGGAAAAGAGCCACTGCCTTATTTATGATGATATTTTCCTCAGCACCTAGTGCTATGCCTTCCATGGATGAAGTGTTCAGGATTTTTTCCTTTTTTTTAATAAATGGATAAAATGTTCATTATTTCGGAGCCTCTTGAATCAAAATGTATGATTCCCCATCCCATCCCCAACTCACACACCATGGAGTTAAGCATTTTATTGTATTTTTAATCTAATTTAAGGAGTAAAGAAAAAAGGGGGGAGACTAATGAGGGCTAATAAAGAAATAGATTTCATAATTATTAATGCTTTTTTCACTTTTTTCCATGGAAATGGGATATGAATCTAAGATCCTTAGGGGGTATGTTTGGGGAGACAGATGAAAACTGAAATAACCATAATTAATGGATTCTCTCAACCATTCCCATCACCATGTCACACTAGTTCTTTCAATATAGTGGAGCAGATTAGGGGGTAGGAGGGGAAGAAAGAGGAAGAAAGGCTCTAGGCTTTACCACCCGTATAACCTATAACATTTGACAATTGCTAAGATGAGGCTCCTATCATTTTGAAAGAATCAGTATATCAGTGCACCATGGTGGTTTGTGGGATTGAGAGAACCCATTCACTAAGGAGATTTTAAAGTCAGCTCTTCTCACCGTTCCCCAAGGAACCCATTTTCTCATTATGTTCTTTGAAATGTTTTTCTAATTCCTCTCTGTGCCTTCTATTTTATATATGTGTATACATATATGTGTATATGTATACATATATTTATAAATAAATGAAAATAAACTATATATTTATATATAAATTTAGGATACATAGAAATATATAAACATATGTATATGTATTTACAGTTTCTCTGTATCTTCTATGATGTGTATACACATGTATTTATAAATTAATAAAAATAAACTATATTTATATATAAATTTAGGATATATATATTATATATAAACATACATATTTATATATAATATATAAAATTTAGGATGTGTGTGTATGTGTATGTATAGGCCCCTCCCAACAACTTTGAAGTTTGGAATTGATCCCATCAATATTTTACAATGAGGCTGTAGCTAAACATTGACCCGAAGCTATGGCATGAACAATAGAATGGACCTGTCCCCTTTCTCCCAGTCTGGGATGATTTTCCCCACATCAGGGCACATGTGCACTGCCTAAGACCAAAGATTTCAATTCAGTCCTGAATCAGTATATGAACCAAGTATGAAAAGTGTCCTGTTAGCACAGTGCAGGTGGGAAGCTGTGGCCCCTGACAGGTCCACACTGCGCCATGGGTAACCGCTTACACACACAGTCGGAAAAGGGATGGAGCTCGCTTCATGCATCTAATGGGACAGTATGTTTGATCACAGATGTGAAGCCCTTATTACTAGTCCCCTTTCACTTGATTCAGTTTGTTGCTGGAAACTCCATTTGCTATTTTAAGCAGTGCTTCTGCATCCAGCTATTCACAAATTCTCTTTTCCCTCATCCTTTTGGTTCTTTTAAAGGACATTTTATTCTCCTGCCTCTTGTTAGGTCTGCTTTGAGTAATAGAGTGAGTTCAGGGCTTTTGTCTCCATCTAGAATGAGCTGGTTTTTGAAGCTGTATTCAGAATCCTTCTTTAATGCTATATACAAGATTAAACTATGCTCAAGCCTTTATAACACTCTCAAAACAAGAATCACCACCATAATAATAATACAAGGTCTTGTCATAGGAAGGGATGCTGCTCACAGACTTTGCCACAAATAATCTCTTAACACATGAACTTGTCATTGAGTATTCACATCATGGCCATGTGGGGCTCATCACCTTTGGATCAAGAGTGAGAGAGAAAGACAGAGAAAGATTGGATTCCAGCAGCAGATAATTACTCCCTCTTTTGTCGTGACCCTTACATAGCAAAATTCAATCCTTCTCTATCTTTCTTTCCTAGGCTAACTGGGAGTGCTGAAAATAAGTTGACTGTCCTATCTGTTTGCTTTCTTTCATTCTGCTGCCGGGCACTGGAGTTGAATGTAGACAGTTGGTAGAAGTACTAAGAAAATAGAGATTGTGGTTTGGGAGGGCCTTGGGAATGGGTTTTCTCATGATAGTTTCACTGGAAATGGAATGCTTGCAACAAAACCCTTTTCTTTTGCTCTGACAAAGGAAAATTCTTTAGACACCCAAGACCTGAATCAGGCAAGATTTAAGCATCTCAGTTCTGCAATATTGACTGGGTAGAGGCAGAGAAAGAAGGGAGTGGGGTGAGATGCCATTGATGTCAGAAAGGGAAAGAGAAAAAATGATGTCCTCTGCTTTCAATGACAAAACTCTTCGATGTTGATGGGATCTATGTAATGTCTCCCCAGAACTGAGAGACATTTGTGAGATCTTAACTAGAGTATAGATTCTCCTCTTACATGTTTGTCAGTCAATCAACAAGTATTTCTAGTTTTGCCCGACCCTATGCTAGGTACTGAAGGGATACAAGGGAAGATGGCCCAGTCCCTGATTTCAAGTAGCCTGTGGTCTAGTTACAAAGACAGCAAATACATGGAACAACTGAAGAGCAGCACAAGAGATTAGGAGGCAGCTAGATGACTCAATGGATAGAGAGCTGGACTTGGAGTTGGGAAAACCACAGTTCAAATCCGGCCTCAAACACTTACTATCTGTGTAACCCTGGGCAAGTCACTTAACCTCTGTTTGCCTTGGAACCAACTAGATGGCTGAATGGGCAGAGTGCTGAGCTTGGAGTCAGGAAGACCTGAGTTCAAATCTGACCTCAGACTCTTACTAGCTGTACAACCCTGGGCAAGTTACTTAACCTCTGTATGTCTTAATCTATTTGAGAAGGAAATGGCAAACCACTCCAGTATCTTTGCCAAGAAAACCTCAAATGGGGTCAAAAAGAGTCAGAGATAACTGAACGACTGAACAACAACAGCAAGAGAGTAGATAATGAAGTTCTGTACTGGGTGATATAGATCCTAAATGTAGGAGGAAAGAAAAAAATGAGACAGTATTGAGAGCTAGAGGAGAGGCAGATTTTAGCCACATGTAATTAAAACTGGACAAACCAAGAAAAAGCTTCCTCAGTTGCTGTTGAGTTCCCAATCATTAGAGGACTTCAAGAGCAGGTGGTATCATTTTCTCAACAGCAGCAATTCAACAAATATTTATTAAGCAACTTTGGTAAGACCCATGCTAGGCGCTTTGGATAAAAAAAATTAGTAAAAAAAAAAACAAGTTCTGCCATTAAGGTATTGAAATTCTGCTGGAGGATACAATATATAACTAAGTACAAGCATGTATGAGAATGGAAACAAGACTCTGAACTAGAGGGATAGAGAAGGTTTTCATGAAGGAAGTGGCGCCCGGGCCGCTCTGGGCATTGAAAGCAGCATATACAAAGGCATGACAGTAGGAGATGGGACACTGGGTTCAGGGAACTGCAAACAGGCCAGTTTGGGTAAAACATAGAATGCATAAAAGGCAGTAATATGAAACATTTGGAAGGGTAGATTGATGACAGATTTTGAAAGGCTTTAAATGTCAAGGTGATGAACATATATTTTATCCCAGATTCAATAGGCAGCTCATGCATATTATTGAGTAGGGGAGTTACTTGATCAGACTTTTGCTTTAGGAAAATTTCCTTAGTAGCTCTATAGAAGAAAGATTGGAGAGGGAAGTGACTTGATGAAGGGAAACCCTTTAGGGTTGTTGAGGGTCTGGACTAGGGTACTGATTATGAATACAGAGAGAGGAGAAGAGATGTGAGAGATTTTGTATAGGTATAATTGTCAAGGTTTAGCAACTGATTAGAAATCGGATGAGTGAAAAGAAATAGTCAAAGCTTTGAAAATGGGTTACTGGAAGTATGGTGGTATGCTCAACAAAAATAGGGGAATACAGAGGAGTTTTCATGCAGGGTGGGGAGAAGATAATGAGTTCTGTTTTGGACATGCTGAGTTTAAATGTCTATGAGATAACCAGTTGGAGCTATCTAGAACACCAGTCATCTAGATTCCTGAAAATGGCTGCAGGAAATGACATGGATGGTGATTTAGTATGAGAAGGAGTAGCATGAGAAAGGAGTACCAGGAAAGAATAACGAGAGAGAGAGGGAGAGAGAGAGAGAGAGAGAGAGAGAGAGAGAGAGAGAGAGAGAGAGGGAAAGAGAGAGAGAGTGTTAATCCAGGAGGAAACCATTTTGGGGACTATTTATATTGGCCAGAAAAAAAAAAAATATATATATATATATATATAAAACCCATGGCATAGAATCAATGCTCTGTGTTACACAGACTTGGATCAATCTTTGGGTTTTTCATTAAAAATCTCTCTTTGGGGCTCTCAACCAGGGTTCATCCTAGGAACATCAGAATTAAATGATCTGGCTTCTATAAATGAGTTCTGACTAGTGTGCTTCAGTTAATATAGGAGAGGCTTGATGACCATCAATAAGGAAATGGCTAAACAAGTTGTGGTATATGTGTTATATGACTGTGATGGAATATTATTGTTCTATAAGAAATCACAATTAGGATGAGAAGACTTAAATGAACTGATGCAAAGTGAAGTAAGTAGAGCCAGGAGATCATTATACACAGTAACAGCAATATTGTAAGGATGATCAGCTGTGAAAAACTTGGCTACTCTGATTAAGACAGTGATCCAAGACAATTCCAAAGGACACAGAGAGAGAGCTGATGAACTCTGAATGCAGGTTGAAGCATACTTTTTTCAACTTTATTTTTATTGTTTTATTTTGTTTGTGTTTTCTTTTACAAGGCCAATATACAAATGTTTTTCATGACCTCTCATGTATAATCAAAATCAAATTGCTTACCTTCTCAAGGAGAAGGAGGGGTAGAAGGGAGAGAGAAAATATGGAACTGGAATTTTTTCTAAATGATTGTTAAATATTTTACATGTAATTAGAAAATATTTAACAAAATAATAAAAAATAATTTTTAAAAAGATATGCCAGAGTGGTATTCTGTACCAGTTGGGAAACAGGGTCTTAACTAATTGTGTTGATTATCCACAGAACATGTCCAACCATCCATCTTGTACTCCCTGTAGTAAAGTTATAGAAATAAAATTTTGAAAGTAAACACAAAAAATACAGGACAGGCTTTATATCACTCAAAAGAAAACACAAATGTAAAGGACTTTACACTTAAGCTCACAATCAGCCAAAACAACTCTCTCCGCTCTGGTGGGCTTTCATCTTTCCCAAGGACCTAGACTTATAATACTACCTTAAGAGCAAGGCCTCACCACCAGGGAAAAGTATTCAGTGACACTGGAGAGTCAACCTCTCTCCTTCAGTGAACCTCACTCTTCCAAGCACTTATGCAGTGACTTACAATACTGTCCTAATTGAGCCTCCATCCCCTGGTGGTGGAAAGCACTCAAAATTACTAGATAATCAGGTAACCCTTCCTTCCAGTGAGGCCCACCTTCCCAGGTACCTATATGGTCATCTAGATGTATACTATTACATTGGTTACCCACAGTCCCAGTTGCTACCATAGAGGAAAGAACTCAGAACAACTACAATCAGCCTCTTTCCTAGGTCTTCATGGTCCATTTCACTCATAATACAAGTTGGGGGGGGGATCTAGGCTTATTTTTTTCTACATCATGAATCTGTGTCTAGATAGTCCTGAGCTCCAGCCCCTACTTGTTCCGGAAACTCTTCTTGGTTGAAGATCTTGGCATAATTCTGTAACTCCTCCACTCTGTCCAAGAGGCTTGATCTAGGAACTTGGCTAGGTTGTCCTTCCAGGAATTCATTTGATACTCTTCCATAACTGACCTATTGCTGCTATTTCTAGACTCAAAAAGTTCCCTAGGAGCAGGGAGGGGAGAGGAACTGTACAAATGCACAGGTTTCTCTCTCTCCAATGGTCATCCCTCCATATGTAGCACCTTTCTGTCCTCTGTATCTCTCCCCATCAATTCTTCTTATCAGAGTTATCATAGAAGAAGTGTGTATTGAGGTATAAATTGGATGCGATGACCTCAAAGGGCCTTTCTACCTCTGAGATTCTGTGATTCTCTGTGTTAGAAAAAAACTTTGTGGAGAAGATGGGACTTTAATTAAACCCTGAAAGATGGGTAGGGTTTGGACAAGTCAAGGGAAAGGGAGAGAGCATTCTGTCTAAAAGAAAAACTTAAACAAGACTCAAAGGTAGAAATGAACTTTCATGGCATGATACTGTCGATGATGAAGTCTAAGGTCTATGTTGAAGAGTGGTGTGGAACAAGATTGGATTGGTAGGAAGGTAGTGGCCAGACCATGGAGAGTCTTAAATGATAGGTAGAGGAATATAGACTTAAATTCAACAAACATTTGTTAAATGTCTGCTGTGTGCAAAGTGTTATGAGGCAGTGTGGTATGTGGAGATAATAATAGTAGCTGCCTCACAGAATTGTTGTAAAAACTGATGCTATTATTTTTCTTGTCAGAATCTAACGGACTGACCAAAAACAATGTGTAATGATCCCTCAGGATCAGAAAGACATAACTTGATGTTTAACAATGAAGGGAGTCTTGCTGCCTTCCCCAAGGTAGGAAAATGTGAAAGAAAATCACTGACCTTAATCCACATAGGAGCAAAAGATAAGGAGAAGGGTTAAGGAAGAGAACAGTCTTTTGGGAGTCACCTTCCATTCCCAGCTACAATCCCACCTTCTACAAGAAGCATTTCCTGATCCTTTTAATTCCAGTGCTTTCTCTCTGTTAATTATCTCCAATTTATCCAAGATACATCTTAATTGTATATAATTGTTTGCATGTTATCTCCCCTCATTAGGCTATGAGAGAACTCTTCTCATAGTACCTGGCACATAGTAGGCATTTAATAAATGCTAGCTTACTGACTGACTTACCAAAATTGAGAAGCACATGAAAAAATAGGCTTAAGAATGTGGCAAATAACTCCCAGGCATGTGTCTGTGGGTGATCTGACTCTAAAAGATTAATAACACTTATCTGAATTAGCAAAAGAAGCAGGACAAAACTTCATGGGATAGTAGCTATTAAAGCCTTGGGCAACAGTGGCAGAGAAGAGATGAACAGCTTGATAACTGATTAAATATGAGAAACAAGGAAAAGGGAGTAGTTAGAGCTAACACCAAGTTTTCAAACATTAGAAATGTAAGACATTGGCTAATTGGGGTAGAAGGACCAAGAGAAGGTCTTTCTAAAATCAGAGATACTGTGTTTTGAAAGCAGGTAGGAAGAAGTCAATCTCTTCCTCAAAAGATTGGAGTTGCAGGAGAGAGGGGATGGCCGCTGGGGCAAGGTGCTGAGGGAGGCAGGAGGGAATTAGAAACAAGAACTCACGTAAAGAAGGAGGGGCCAAGTGAGCTGCCTGCTGTTCAGAGTTTGGGTAGGCAACAGCAACACCGGTACTGAACAAGACCATGAACTTGAACCTTTGGGCACTTCCTCTACTTGGCCCTCGCATTGCCTGCAGCCTTGCCGGGTGGCAGATATGTTGAAAATAACATGTCCAAAAAATATCAGTGAAGGTTCTGTGGTGGAAATGCAAAGAGATGAGATGATTTGAGTTGTTTGGGAACTGATCAAGCCGTATGTGAAACACAGCTATGACTTAAAGATAGAGAATCATGATGCAATAGATGACCAGGTCACCATTGAAGCTGCAGAAGCTATTAAGAAATGTAAAATGGGCATCAAGTGTGCTACCATCACCCCGATGAGAAGAGAGTCCAGGAGTTCAAAATGAAGAAAGTGTGGAAATCGCCAAATGGGAGTATCTGAAATATCCTGGGTGGTACCATCTTCAGGGAAGAGATCTTCTACAAAAACATCTCCCAGCTTATGAATGGCTGGGTACATAGTAGGTGCTCAATCAATGCTCGTTGCATTGAATAGAAAGAATGCTTCTAAATGATTGATAGAACAATCTAAACTAAATACTCAATGCTTCTCTTGAAGTTTTATTTCCCCATCCCTTCCTCTCTGTTCTTACTGATACCATCTAGTAAAGCTTCTCATTACTACCTGCCTTAACGATTTAAATAGCCTTTGTATATGGCTGTCTCTATTCTCTTGTGCCTTCCTCATGCTAACAAAATGAGCTCTCTTATGCGGAAACCTGATCACATCCACCCTGTGCTCAAAAAATGTTAGTGGCTCCCTGTTGTTTCCAGGGGAAAAATTCAAATGCCTCTGCCCTCCAAAATTTGGAATTGCCCTTCCTTTCCAGCATTAACTCATATTGCTCCCTTCTGCACACTCAATAGTCCAGCTAGATCCCTTTCTCTCTCTCATCCCCAATTTCTCAATATGGTCTCCCACTGCTGCGCCTTTGCTCGTGTAGTTTCCCATGCCTCCTCATATTCTTCTTCAATTCCTGCACCTCCTTTAAAATCCAACTCAAATCTAATTCCTCCCAGAGGCCTTCCCTCTTCTTTGTTGTCAGTGATGATTTGCACATTCAGATCTCATACAGCACTTTGTTTTATAACTTCCTAATGCATTTATCATATGATACTTTGTTTTATAACTCTCTTTATTGGTGTCTTATCTTAGACTATAACCTCCATTAGGGCAAGGATCATAGCTTATCTAAATTTTGTATCTCCTCCCAGCATGCAATAGATGCTTAATAAAGGCTTGTGGTTTCATAATGGTAGTGCATTGATTTTGAGTAGAGTTAAGTATCTCTGGGCAACTTGGGAAGTTTACCTGTCTAGTAAACAATTTAAGTCTGATTGCTTCTTTTATCTTGAACTCTTAGCTAAATAAGACCTGACTCTTGAAGGCAAATGCATCCATGTGTTTTTTAAACTGCTCTTCTCTGAGGGGTTGTTTCAGATGGATGGCAAACTGGGTGATTTAGGTTGCTCTCTTTGATCTGGCTCTTTTGTAAAAGACTCTTGTTTGGGGAGTAGGATTAGTGACAAACTCATTTTATACTCATTTAACCAGCCACTAGATGGTTGATTTAACTCAGCAACTAGCTAAGTATTTACCATATGCCGTGAATGGTGCTCAGTTCTGATGAGGCAACAAATGAAAACAAGAGCTGGTTCCCTGCTCTCATTGAGCTTGAAATCTAGTAGCCTATAGAATTGAATCATTTGAATCAATCGCAGCATTCCTGAAAAGTGGTGTATAAATTGAATCTCTCTCAGTTATATGATCATTTCAGACTTGGTTTATCTTCATTTCTGTTTCATAGTTAATGCTTAATGAATCTTAACACTTTGACTTTCTTCTTCTACCTTTTTCTACCAATCTGATCCAGTCCAGGCTATCTGCCAGGTGGTTAATGATCTTTGACCAAGCAAACTAGCCAGGAGACAGTAGAATTTATAGGAAAACCTTTACAATGCAAATGACCACCTCTTAGGAAATAGCAAGGGCATGATTTTAAATTCTGGACTTTTAAGAAAACATTGCAAATGGGTCCTCACCACTCTTACTTCCCCAGGCCCCACATACTCACTATACTTCTCAATTTGTAACATCACATTTACATGGTGTACTACAGTTTGCAAAGTACATTCCTCACTACAATCTAGGAAATAAGTAGTATAATTCCCAGTTTGCAGATGAAGAAACTGAGACTCAGAGTGGTTAAGTAACTTGTCATGCACATATTGCAAAGCTGACATCTTTGCATATCCTAAGATAAGCTAGGATTATCTTAGATATGTTTAGATTTTCATATGTGCATAACTGTACATTCTAAGGCCATAAATATTGATAGCAACACTAATAATGCCCATATATGCAATATAAATTCAATAAAGGATTTATATATTGCTTTGAGGTTTGCAAAGCACTATACACATGTTTTCACATTTGACCTTCACAAGAACCCTGTGATGTAGGCATTGTTATTATCCCCACTTTGCAGATGAGAAAACTGAGGCTCAGAGAGGTTAAGTCACTTGCCTAGGTTCACAACAGCTAGTAAATATCTCGAGCATGATGTGAACTCAGGTGTTCCTGCCTCCAAAGCTGGTACTTTTACCACCTTCCTCACCTAGCTTCCAGAGTGGGTAAGAGTAAAATAAAATATTAGAGAAGCAGCTACCCGATCAGTAGCTGAGAAAACCTTGTATTAAGAGAGAAGCTTGATACAATGATAGAGTCTGGAACTAGACTAGATCACGACAGCTTACAGCTGTGAACTCCACAAGGGAGGAGGGCATTCTGGTTCTTCATTAACCCACCCCTCTCAAAGTGATCCTTCAGTTGACGTGATGGTCATGTTGACAATAGTGCCCCCCTATCCTTCCTGACTAGGAGAGAGCACTCCCGCTGTCTGTCCGTTGCCATAGAAACAGTGTTTCTTACTTATCTCTGTTGCTGTGGTAACCCACCCCCACTTCCTGGCAGGACTCCTGCTGTTCTCATTCCTAAGATAATAGTTCCTATTGTGGATTGAATGCTAATGGGGCAGCACCCCACTCCCCTCCACCACTACCTCCCTCAAGAGTTCCATAGTTGTAGCCCCTGCTTTCTGAATGTTTAGTGTTATTTTGCAAGATTCTCGAACTCAAGCTAGAGTAGGAAATTTGCTTCTTTGTCATAGCTTAGAGGAGAGATAAATGCATTCATGGCCCTGTCTTTTCTTTGCTGAGATCCTTGAACTTTGGATAAACATTGACTTGTGTTCAATTTTGAGACAGGAGTGAGGTAGCTCCTGGTCCTCAGATAGGGAATAGCATAACATAAGGACAACGGAAGCCAAGTGTTAGGTGTGGTCACTTTGAATGCCTAGGCTTCACTAAGGTACTGGAATCAGACTAGTAAACCTACTTCTATCAATTGATCAACAGGTATTTATTGAGATCTCTGGATGCTCAGGGCTGTTTCAGGCACTATAGGGAATTAGAAAGGAGAAGACTGAGTCTTTTCCCTTGTGGAGTTCCACAGTCTAATCAGGGAAAGAAGACTTAACACTAGAAAGAATTAGAGGAAAATGTAAGGCAGTATATATTTAAGTGCTAAATTCTGTACAAAGTTTATAGTGGAAAGGTAGAAAGCTGAGTGCTATATAAATGTCAACCATTATAGCTATTATTTGTTGTAGTAATTTAAGTCTAGATCCTTTCAGAGCCAGTATGTTTGACTGCTCTTCATATTTGAAGGTGACATTATTTTTAACTGAGGGATAGTCTGGCCCAGGGGAAAAAGTACTGGTCCTGGGAATCAGGACCTGGGTCCAAATCTCACTTCTTACATTTAAAAACTGTATGACCATGAACAAGTCACAACCTCTCTGAGCTTTAAGCAACTCTCAAAGCCTTAACTAATAAGTCATGAGTTTTAGTCTGCATCATTGTAATACTACCCAACTCAGTTTCTTGATATGCTGACATAAATTAGTAGATGATTATTATGAACATGTTAAGAAGTGACCAAAAGACCAATTACAGTATTTCTACTTATGTATGTATGTAATATGTAAGTATGACTTATACATTAATTTCTGGATATAACTGTTGAAAGGAAAATTCTTTATTTGGGCTTTTCACCCTGATTAATGAGTCAAAACTCAGGACAAAGAGAATTAAAAGGATTTTATTACAAGTATGTCAAGGTAGCAACACATCAACAGGCTGATCACTGAAGAGCAGCAATGGCTTCAAGGTGCGGACAGCTTTTATAGGTAACTTTAAGACAATTCAGATAGGTCCACCTAAGCAAAGGAGGTGGACCTTGCATTTTAGTTCCTCTCCAAGGTGGCAAGAACATGCCAATTTGTGGGTAGAGGTATGTGGCAAAGAGCAGATGATATAGAAAGCTGCAGACTTGGTGTCTCCTCCCCCACCAGAACCTTCCCCATCACTGGTCGATAAGCAGGGCTGAGAATAATGGGTAACTTGAGTCAACATAACTTTCAACATGGCCATTGTTGACAGAGTCCATCACTACTAATAACTCAATCTTTCAGCTACAGTCAGACTGAATCCTTTATCATCAAAAGAGCACTTCCTTTTCTTGTCTATCTTCCCCCAATTTCTGGTTATTACATGTCAGATTGGTGTGTCTATTGCCCTGTTTCCCAGGAGCCCACAGCTATGCCACATAGTTCTAACTATGTTTGCAGGAATGCTTAATGAGGACCTTGAAAGCCCTAGGAATGCCCTATGGTATTCACTGGCTTCCTTTCCTTCATGCATTTCCACACCATTAATTGGGTTCCTCTCTCCTAGGTACTGAACTCCCAGTTCCATTGGTATCTCTCTTTG
The DNA here is from genome assembly GCF_900497805.2 of Vombatus ursinus. NCBI lineage: Eukaryota > Metazoa > Chordata > Mammalia > Diprotodontia > Vombatidae > Vombatus > Vombatus ursinus. The sequence goes on from NW_020954564.1 coordinate 29,239,410, forward strand.
AAGGAAAGGCAGATTTGTAAATAGGCTTGTTTGAGTACCATTAGGGTTAATTTGGCAGAATACCTGCACCAAATTCTGAGCAGTACATTCACTATGACCTGTCAAGTTCTTGTGACTTTTTGGAAATGAATTTGGGTAATAGCTTGTCAGGATGAATAATTAGGAGGTTGGGAAGCCTGAGAAAAGCTGGCCTTTTTCTGCTACCATACTTTACTCCCTGCGTGACATCTCTCATCAGGGTTATGTCTTTGGCATGGTGTGAAATTATATAATGGAAACAGTGGCCACAGCCCAATGCCTCCCATGCCAGCAATTAACCCTTTACCAATCTGAAAAGTTAATGCAAATTTTATTATGCAGTTGTATCTTCTAGAATAGGTTGTCTTATTTTTAAAAGAATCAATGAAATATTAGCATTTTAATGCCTTGGTTTATAGGGAATGTGTCATATTTTTATTTCTTATTTAATGCTTTAGACTTGGTAACAATGGTTTATAAATATACATTCCCTATAGCTACCATTGTTGAATCAAAGAATCATAGTGTGTCATGATCATAGAAAAGCTGGAAGTGACCTCAGAACTTAAAACATAGAAATTAAGAGCTGGAAGAGACCTTAGAACCTAGCATGTCAGAATTTTAAGGGATCTTAAAACACAGAATGTCAGTTTGAAGGGACCACAACACAGAGAGCAGAATGTGTCAGTGCTAGAAAAGACTTTAGAGCATAATGTGCCAAAGCTCAAAATGACCTTAGAACACAAAATTTTAGAACTGAAAAGAACTATAGAAACCATCTGGTTCAATTCCCTCACTTGACAGATTAAAAAAAACACAGATGTTAAATGACTTAAGATTATTTTTAAAAAATGCTTTGATCCCAGTGGTACAGGAGGTTGGGCTAAATTTCCTTAAAGATCCTTTCTAATTCTGTGATTCTAGAAAATACAGAGCAAATCCCTATTTGGTATTCTTTGGGCCACCACCTTATTTAGCTCAGTTAAGAAACATTTTGGTGTGTTCACAAATGGATTGTCTCTGTTTAGACATAATAAGTACCTTATCTCTTCTATTATCAGTGCTCTATTGTGGCTGTGTCTCAACATAGCTACTAGAAGCTGAGTGGTATTTCTTTTAGAGAGGTGAAAAAAATGAACAAAAAGAGAGTTGCAAGACTTTTTTTCAGAACAAATAGACAGGAACTACAAACACATTCATGAGATATCACAAAACATCAGAAGAGCCACAGAGCAGGGGCATTGTTACTCTTGATCTCAACTGGGTTTGCTAAATTGTAAATTGCAACCAAGAAAATGTGGAAAATAGCAAATTCGTTCTTGATGTTCCTTTGACTAATCCAAGATTCCTGTTTGTGCAGGAGGGCTATGAGTGAGAATAACAAGATCAAGAAACAATTCCCAGTGTCCATTTTAACAGTTGGCTAAAAATCAAAAACCTTTGCTCTTTTTTCCGAGCTTTATTTTATTCAAAATGAGTAAGGAGATGCTGGGTTTTCTTCCCTTTAGACACCAACTGGGCTCCATGATATGGTGAAACAGCATAGTTTGGTGTGAAAAGTATTTGATGGCAAGTCAAGAGACCTAGATTTCAGTGCTACACCAGGCAAAGCACTGTATTTCTCTCTTCATCCTTAAGACTGGGTAATATCAGTCCTCTTTACTTCACATGCAGTAAGGTAAAGTGTAGTAGAAAAATACTGGACTCATTTTCAGAAATCCCAGGTAATTTCTAGCTCCAGCAACTGTTGCACTGTGATATCTTGGACAACTCACTTCCTTGTCTGAACTTCACCCAAAAAATGAAGGACTTAGACTGCATGACTTCTGAGATTTGACCCAGATCAAGAAGTCTATGGTTCAATGAATTTAGATCGTGAAAGCACTGCATCCCAAATAGAGCACTAGATAAATGTAAGGCATATCCTGTTATATATTGCCAAAGCAAAGTCTTAACTGAATAAAAAGAAAGGATGAAAGGATTAAAATGTTTATCTAGAGCTTTTGGATCACAGAATCCTAAAATAGTAGGGCTAGGAGGTACCTAAGAGACTATCCAGGCTATTGCTATTGTTCTTCAGTCATATCCAGTTCTTCATGACCCCATTTGGGGTTTTCTTGGCAAGTATACTAGAGAGATTTGCCATTTCCTTCCCCAACCTATTTTATAGAGGAAACTGAGGCAAACTGGGCTAGGTGACTTGCCCAGGTTCACACAGCTAATAAGTATTTGAGAGTGGATTTGAATTCAGGTCTTCCTGACTCCAGGCCCAGAGCTCTATCCACTGTGCCACCTAGTTGCCCTCTCTAGTCTAACCTTTCATTTTATTTTTGTAATATATTTCCATGCATTTAAAATTTGACCTTCCTACTACCCCCCCCCCAATTTAACAACAAAAGGACCAGAAAGCCGACATCTTAAGCATGTATGATCCAATAAGACAAATTCCCACATTGGCCATACCAAAAAATAAATATCTTTTCATCTTAAACTCATCACCTCTCTGGAAGATGGTGAATCAGCTCCTCATTTTATAAATTAGGCAAACTCTGGTGTATTGGTAAAAGCACTAGATTTGGGATCAGATGACTTAGGATCACCTATGTGACTTTAGACAAATAATTTCCCTTCTCTTGTCCTTACTGTCATCATCTGTAAAATGAGGGAATTGGATAAAATAGCCTCTTTCATCTGTACTGTTCTAGATCCTATGATGATTCTATGGGTGAATGTTGAGAAAAATGCAGTGCCTTGCCTACAGTTATAGAACTAATAAGTAGCAAAGCCAAAATTGGATCCTGAGTCTTGTAATTTCAAGTTTTGTTATTTGGGGTGAGTTTTCCTCTGTAATATTCTTCTTCTCTGTTGATTAGGTCCCCTGGAGAATAAGAATAGGCTCTCTCAAGAGGTTCATCTAATTTCTGGGAGTTTATATTTTTGCATTTCTTTTTGAACAAGTTGTTGACAATGGCTTTATGAGACTTTCTTGCCCTGAGGCTGGATAAGCAAGTCCTGAGCCCCAGTAACAACTGAGAGAAAACTATGGTCTTTGAGTGGGGCCAACCAATTTTTTGAGTAGTCAGAGCAGGCAGCTTGCTTTCATTTATACAAGAAGCTCCGGGAAGGTCTTTCTACCCCAAAATACATGCCCTACTACTCATCACCATGCACAAAATTCAGATATTTTAAATTTATTACTTTGGTTTTTGAGTTTTAAAACTTTAGTTCTAGGGGCAGCTAGGTGATGCAGTAGATAGAGAGAGTGCTGGCTCTGGATTCAGGACGACCTGAGGTCAAATCTGGCCTCAGACACATGACACTGTGTGACCCTGGGCAAGTCACTTAACCCCATTGCCTGGCCAAAATGTAGATATAGATCGATAGATAGATGTTTATATAACCTTTAATTCTAGTTAAGATTTCAACTAATATTTCCTGTTCCTGAAATGATCTCCCTCTCCACCTCTTCCACTTCATGTTACCTACACATCATTCAAGGCTCTAACTGAATGTCTCTTTCAGGAAACTTTTTTGATTCCTTTTTCTCTCAGAAATTATCTCTCCATCTTGTGATCTCATAACACTTTTTAGTCTTCTTAGGGACTTGTATTAAGTTTTGTATCATATTTATCTGGGCCCAAGGCTTATTTTCTATGCTCATTGGTTAGCTTCTTGAGAAAAAGGATCATGTCTTCTGCATCTGTATATCTTGTAGGGGTGGGGAACCTGCTGCCTCAAGGCCACATGTGGCCTTCTAGGTCCTTGGGTGCGGCCTTTTGACTGAGTCCAAGTTTTATAGAATAAAGAGAACAAAGGGTATTTGTTCTGTGAAGTTTGGATTCAGTCAAAGGGCCACACTTGAGGATCTAGAGGGTCACATTGACTTCAAGGCCACAGGTTCCCCACCCTTCCTTTACAGTCTAGATCTTCCTGGTTCACTTCAGTTCAACCAGCATTCCTTAAATAGCATGAGCAAGGTATTTTACTAAGCAATGGAAATACAAAGACAAAAACAAAATCCCCCTTGCCCTCCAGGAGTTTACATTCTGTTGGAGATTTACAACACATACACAAATAAGAATAATACAAATTAGAGAATGAAGGGGATAAAGGAAAGTCAATTCAATAGGCATTTATTAAGTATCTACTATGTGCAGATGCTGTGCTAAGCACTGGGGTTACAAAGAAAGGCAAAAGGAGTTCAAAAGCCTCTCAAGAAGTTCACAGTCTAACAGGAAAAACAACATGCAAAAAAAACTATGTGCAAACAAGATATATATGTATATGATCAATTGGAGATATTCGATGGAGAGAAGGCACTAACATTAAGGAGAACTGTGAAAAGCTTCTTGCAGAAGGTAAGATTTTTAGCTAATATTTGAAGGAAGCCAGGGAATCCAACAGGCAGAGATGAGGATAAAAGGAGTTCCATTCATGGAGGACAGCCAATGAAAATGCTAGGATTTAGGAGATGGAGTGTCACAATCAAGGAATAGCAAGGAAGTTAGTGTCACCATTTTGTAAAATCATAAAAGGGGAGTAAAGTATAAGAAGAATGGAAAGGTAGAAGAAGACTAAGTTGTGAAGAGCTTTGAATGCCAAGCAGAAGATTGTATATTTAATCCTGGAGGTAACAGGGAGACATCAGACAAATGATGGGAAAGATTGGAGGCAGGGAGAGACGAAAGCATTAATAACTGGGGGAATCAGGGAAGGAAGTAATAATTGACCTGAGCACTAAAGGAAGATAAAGCCTCTAAAAGGTGAAGATAGGGAGTAGGTGAATTCCAGAAATTGAGGATAGCTTGTGTGAATGGAGAAGGTAGAGATAACATATTGACTCTGAGGAGCAGCTATATTGGTAGAGTGGGAGAAGGGGCATAGTAAGGTGACATAAGACTGAAAATCAGGATTGAGATGAAAAAAATTGGGAATTGACTAATTATTCTAGAATTTTATTTATGATTCTTTGTGTCTCACCCCAGTTTGTCAGTTTCTTCAATAGGTTATCTAGAATTATGTTTGCACAATATATAAAGATATTATGCACCTTAATCAATAGGAAGATTGGGCCCTGTTGTTGTATGCTTGATAACTCATACAGTTCTAACATTCTTTTATGTAAATCTGTCTCGTTGGCTGCAAGGCATTGATAGCCATAATATCTCAATCTATATCCTTCTAGTTTTCTTTATTCAAATAGCCACTGCCTTGGTTCAGGCCCTCATTACCTTTTCTCTAGAATATTACAATGGTTACGTAATCTGTTTCCCTGGTCCTTGTCTCTCTCAAATCCCTTTTCCATACGGCTACCAAAATAACATTCCAAAGGCATAATTCTATTTGTCGCCTTTTCCATTACTCTAAAACCTTAGCTGCATCCCATTGCTTAAAAAACAAACTCCTTAGCCTGGCTTATGTAAGGATTTCCACAATCTGGTTCTAACCTGTTTTTCAGGTCTTATTTCATGAACTCTACATTCCAATCAAACTGAATGACCAGCCATTTCCTGAACTCGATACGCCATCCCCTACCTCCTTGCATTCCCACAGGTCTGTTCCTGCGGTTTGAATGTACTACTCTCTCATCTTGAACTCATAGAATCCTTGTCTTTCTTCAAGGCATATTTCAGGGGCCACCTCTTTAACCAGCCCTGAGATCATTAAGGTGTTGAAGTTCTCTCCTTGTTGTATACTAATTTGTATATGGGTTATTTCCTGTAGTAGAATGTAAGCTTCTTGAGGATAGGAACTGTTTCATTTTTTTTTCTTTGTATCCCCAAAATCTAGAACAGTGTTTTGTCTACAGTAATTGGTTAATAAATACTTGTTGAATTTGTGAATTGAATTAAATGAAATCAAGGAGATTTATATATAAATGCACCCACCCTCCCACAAAATAAGCCCTGCCATAGTGGCCTCTGAGTTTCTGGAATTGTCTGAGTTTCTAAAGCCATTCTGTGAGTATAGGATACAGGGTTATAGGATAGTCATTGGTAAATTAGAGGTCATTGATAAAATCAACTCCAACTGTCCTCATTTTCCAAAGGAGGAAATCGACACCTAGAGAGATAAACTGACTTGACCAAGGTCAGAGACAAAGTTAGTGGCAGAACCAGAACTAGAACCCAGTTCTCTTGGAGGGCCGTTCCCATTGTATAACACTGTCCTCATTGAATGATGCTATCTGTTTTAAGGGCTCATTGTCAGTACTATGTAGAGAATCCATATTCCCATCTCCCAGATTCTGAACCCTAAAACTAGACATTCATTCTACTTTTAGAAAACATTTACTGAGCACCTTCTATGTTCCCAGAACTATGATTGGTGAGATGAGAGATACAAAGGAAAATCAAAAGTGATCCCTGACCTCAAGAAGCTAGTAAGGCAACATAAAGCAATTTTATCTCCTATATATGAATAAATGGATGAAAAAAGAGAGAGTCCAGTTTCTGCCCTCTAGAAAGGAAGCCTGTGTGCTAAATATGTGCTAAGCGCTGAGAATACAAAAAGAAAAGTAAGACAATCCCTTTCTCTCAAGAAGCTCATCTTCTAATGAGGGAGACAACACATATAGAAGGTTTCAGTAGCAAGACAGATGAAAAAATCCCATGATCCTTAGGTGGCAGAAACAACGAAGATAAAAGTACATCCTCTTTAATGTCATTTCCATTGATAAAATCCTATCAGTTTCTGACGTTGAGCCGTTTAACAGTGCCAAGGATTTGGGTGGTTTAGAGGATTTTCTTTTTTAGGTCTTCAATAGCTGGGGCTACAACACCCACAGAAGCAGTTGCCAAACCACATCTTCCCAGGATGATGGTTGCAAAGGCTGGCCTGAAACACAGACTGGTGGTGGAGTGCTGCCCCTCCCCGGCCTGTTGAACTTGTCTGTTAGTAACAGCTGGTCAGCAGTTGGCATTGCTGGTGGTGAGGAATGTAGATCCCTTCTCCACAGTGATTTCTCTCTTTGTTGAACTGGAAGTAGGACTAGTGATTTGAGGGGCAGGGGTATTCACAAGTCTTTGGGGTTATCTCCTTCAGGGTCTGAGATGAGGTGGTGACAATCTGACTTACCTTGCAAATGCTGCCTTCTTCCCATCTTTCCCTCAGAGTGCCCTGCTACTTCATCTAGTCTGACTTGCTGACCCTGTAGGCGGAAGTTACTAAGCAGTTGGTGGGATGGTTGGCCCTTTCTTCATAGAGGTTGCTTCCCCAGATGATGGCTATGGGGCCTGGAAGCAAAGAAGGCCATTTGTTGGGAGAAGGGGACAGACTGAGATTCACAGGCTCTTGTGTTCAAGGTTCTGGGGTATACCTTTCAGGTCTGAGGAGAAATGGTGGTTGATGCTGCCGCTGCTGCTGCTGCTGCTGCTACTGATGATGATGATGATGATGATGATGATATGAGAGAGAAAAAGAGGCACAAAAGAGAGAGGAGGGAGGGAAAGAGAGGGAAAGGGGTAGAAGAGGGAGAGATGATATTCTTAAGTTAAGCAGTGGGTTGTGGGTGAGCTGATCTCTGAACTCTTTCCACACTTTGCTACTTTTTGTCAATAGCAATACACATTATAGTGATGACACATCAGGTTTTGGGGTACTGCATGCCCATGAAACACACAAAGCTGGGTGGCCCATACAGAAATGGAATTTCACTATGGCCTCATTAATGCCACACTCTTAACCAACCCATCACAGGCTTACTACATGCATGAGCCATATGCTCAAATAAGCTAAAGGTACTTATACCATTCCCTAGTGGTTTGTTTTGGATGCTACAGACAACACAGGGCAAAGTGTTTCTCTGCTTAGAAATCTAAATTCTGGGGTCCCAAGCCCAGATTTAGGATGAGAAGGAAATTTGGGAGCCATTTAGTCCCAACTTCTCATTTTAAAGATGAAGGAATTGAGGCCAGAGAGGTTGTGACTTACACATTTGCACATTTACTGCAACCTATACTGTTTTGGGTCTTCTTTGGACCTCTCTAGGACAGCTCTTCCTTCCCCAGGAAATTCATCATTGGGAAATTTCATTATCTTGCAAGACTGAATCTGCCTCATTACTCACATCTCATTAGTACCCTCTGCCCTTCTGATTGGAACCTCTAATTGGAGGGCAGGGCCTCTGTTTAAGGAAGGGACTCAGTACAGTCTCCTCCTCATTTACCATCAGTTACAGTACTTTTGGATTTCTTTGGATTTCTACATGTGCCTTAGCATCCGGTAACTCTCTTCCCCCCATTTTTTCAGCTTGCTTTTGTGTGTTATCTTCCTCCATTAAATTGTAGGTTCCTTGAGGGTAGAGACTGTCTTTGTATTTATTTGTATTCCCAGTGCTTAGTAAAATGCCTGGCACATTGTAGGTGTTTAATAAATGTTTATTGAGTGACAAATGGTAAGTAGTAAAGTTGGGATTTGAATGCAGGTATTCTGATGCTAAATCCTGTGTTCTTTCCACTATGTCAAATTGCTAAATTCCCCTGGTTAGTTCTCCCCTGTCCCACATATATCCCGGTTGGCTGCGTCAGGGAGAAGAAAGACCATAACTCATAGGATCATAGATTGAGTGCTGAAAAGGGCCTTTAAGGTTATCTTGTTCAACTTTCCCATTTTACAGATTTTGAAACTGGGGCCCAGAGAGAATAAGTCCACTTCCCTTTGGCTCTGCTGTTCTGCCTGGAATAAGATACTTCTCCTAGCATAAGCTCATCACTTCTAAACTCACCACCATGTTGCTAACTCAAGTCTTAATTGGCACCATCTTCCTCAGCCTCCTCTCCACTTTGATTGGAGGTCTGCAGGACAAAGTACCAAACTCTCCCCAGTGTCTTCCTTTCTGGAGGGCAGAAACTGGACTCTCTCAGTTCTTTGTATGTGCTGTTTGGTCTGCTTTCAGCTCCAAAAACAAGGTACTCCCTGGTGTCTATCCCTCCCCTCTCCTTCCTTTTCCTACTTCTTTTTGTGTGTTGGTTTTCCCTTTAGATTGTAAGCTCCTTGAGGGCAGGTACTATCTTTCTTTTTATTAATTGTATTACCAGTGCCTACTATGTGCCTGGCACATAGTAGATGCTTAATAAAAATTTATTGGATTGAATTAAGTAACTTTACTAAGGTCACACAAGAAATTAAGTGACAATGCGGATTTGAATCCACATCCTTTTTCATTAAATCAGTGAGGTTCCCCCCCCCACATTATACTGTAGTTCCTTTGACAAAGTATGCAGTGAAGTCTGGGGTACACTTACACAGAAATTCTACAGTCAAATTCCCCAGAATTTCTCAGCCACCTAGAGTTGAAACTCCCCAGCAACTTTTCTCATTTTATAACTTTTCTTTTGCGCTGATGCATCAAGAAGCTTTTATACCTTCCCTGTGGATTTAAAGCCAAGGGTAACAGGTCATTTTATCTTTATAGCTAGGCTTTATGGGCAGACTAAGTTCAGAAGGGGGCTGGGAGCCAGGACTTCATTGGAAAGCTGCATGCTGCTGCCTCAAAGAACTCAAACAGGCTAGGCTCCCTAGCAGTGAACACTGCACTTAGAATTACCATTAAAAGCAATTGCCTGCCATGCTTCACTCTCCTGATTCAATTAATTCAGGGCCATCCTTAATATTGGGTCACTCGTGGATTCCTTGGTAGCTATTCACTGTGGTTCAGACATGAGACAGAGTGAACAGGCTAGAGCCCGAAAATCTTGTATTTTTGTGCAGATTGAATCTAGTCTCCGGTCTTACGTCCCTTCCCAATTTGTTCCAGACCCAGCGGATGCCAGTATCACTGACAATGAGAGTGGGAACACTGCCAATAGGGCCTGACTATGCACTTTTCCCAGCTTCTCTTGATTGAGGGAACCCTGAGCCAGTCAATATTGTCCTAATGATCTCTCTCTCCACACTGGGGGACAAGCAGTTCACTTGGCAAGAGAATCTTACCTTGTTTCCCAAGGATGGTAAAAGCCTACCCCTTCCCTCAAAAGAGCCGAGATCATCACTGAGAAACACCTTAGGAGAACTTCTTAAATCAGTAATCAGGCAGATAGAGAAGCTGGCTGGCATATGAGAGGCAGCACCTTCAGATACTAGGGATGTAACAAATTAAGGTCCTAATGTGAGATTAGATTTAAAACTTCTAGAGGGCAGGAACCAGGGATTCCTGGGTATATTGGCACGTGTGTAACTGAAAGTTAACACATCATTTTTTGGTGCTGATAATGACATTGATGAGAGACTAGAAAATCTCCCCTTTTCAGTGAATGATTACACTAGTTCACATCTCTCTAGTGCTTTATAGTTTACAAAGCACTTTCCTGATAACCTGCCCAGAAGGTGGGCAGTTCCTTTCTATAAATGATTCAGTTAATTGAGATTCAAAGAAGTGACCAACTTGGCCAGTCACATAAGTAGTAAGTTCATAATTCATCAGATTCAGAGTTTACAGGGACCTTAGAGATAATACAGTCATGAAGTTATAGTTGTTGTTGTCGTTCACCCTTCTCTTAGAAGAGGACGAGTGATGATATCTCAACTTGCATGTGAATTAGATTTAAGTGAGGCAGAGTTGCACAAAGGCTTCAGCCTCGCTCTCTTTTCCAGAGTCAATGGAAATCCAATGGCAGGACAAAGGTTAGGAAGACTGGTGATGGTCTGGGATGCAGGCACCTTATACGACATCTCATTCAACCCCTTATTTTACAGATGAGAAAACTGGAGTCAAGAGAAATTAAATGACTTTGCTCCATTTTAGAGTCATAAACATAGTGAGCGGCAGTCAGCATTCAAACCACTTCATTATGCTATTGGTGAGAACCAGTATAGAAATACTAAGACACTTTCCTTGTAATCCCTCCACTACACAAAGTTTTTCAGGGGATATTTCTTACCTCCTTCTGTTTCCCAAGGCTTGCCTACAAACAGTAATGCTGTGTTACTGAATTCCTGTTTCCTATCCCTACATGGCAATGCTAAAAATTTAACAAGCATCCTTAAATGGACCTGGAGGAAACTAAGAAGTGTATTAAAATTGCCCATAAAATGAGCTAAAATCAAGTTTTGTAATTAATGCTCAGCATTTAATAGACTGTGAAGTTGCAGGTGGTCTGAAGGTCAGGAGTAAGGTTTGCCATGCTCAACCCAATGAGTATAACCAGAACGCTAAGCTTTGTGTTTGTCCCATTACAAAGGGCTCTAGGTTGGGGAATTAGAGAAATCCCAATTAAACCCTTTCATGTGGATTTCTCAGTAGATCTTTTGACAGGAAAGCTACGGAAAATTAAACTGAGCCAGAGACCTCCAGCAGAGATTTTCATCCAATTTAATGTTTCGAAAGAGACTTGTTATCTTGTCAAGAATAATTCAAAAATCCAAATAAGAGCAATCAAATCAGCAGAATTTAAGCCTCCAGATAACAATCATTTTGAACAGCCAGCCCTAGCATTTAAACAGCTGAAGTGGCATTCCTGAGCTGCTGCCCAGGGCAGTTTTATTCTCCTATCAGCTCAGTTCTATCTTTGCTTTTTGTGGCAACTCACTCCCCTCCCTTCTGTATTTTTTTTTCCTTTAGAACCTAATAAGAGGCCAGGGAAATACCATCAAAATGAAGCAAATATCCAGATCTCCTCCCTCCATCCTTACTTCCCTTCCTCCTCTGTCATGTCCTAATTTCTACACCTCCAATTGTTTGGCCTTTGGACAAACTCATTCCCCTAGCTATCTCTGGCACGTGGATGTGCCTTCCATGTGAAGTAGGAGCATAGTCTTTCTCCTAGCATCTCCAGAGGGAGCTCATGGCTAGAAACAATCACATTGGCTTGGAATCTAATTCAGGCCTTGTTCTTTGCTACTGCTGCTGCAATGGGACTACCCAGGAATGTGTTTTCAATAATGAAAACAATAATAAGACCATTCCTGTAACTTAAACATAAAAGCCGGGGCAGTGTCTTGACCTAATTTCCCTTAGGCTCTCTGCCATCAAGTGGGTGTTTACCGGGAAAGATTTATACAGAATGATTTTAGGACTGATTCCTAGGGTCACTACAAGAGCTTCTATGTGTAGCCTAACTACTCCAGAGAATACTTGTCTCCATATGACCACAGTCCCCAAAGAGTAATGGGGAGCTATCTATCTGGGTAGAAGAGGAGAAATCCACTGACAGGACTTTAGCACAGTGCCTGACATACGGTAGGAGCTTAATAAATGCTGCTTGTTGTTTTCATTGTCATTGGTATTGAAAGCCATATCCTAGTAGGCCTCCTAACCACACCATCAGAGATGCCTTCCTGAATCAGACCAATGGTCTGCCTAACCCAGGTTGTGTCCCTAACAAGGGCATTGAGTGACATTCTGGTTGTTCTCCCTGATACCAACCTCTGAAGTTAAACGTGCCCCCCAGTGACCCTTACTTACTTTAATATTCTATTTGCTCAGCTTGTTACAGTAGTGTCCTTGTGGGTCTTCCTTTGTCCAGTCTTTCCTCTCACCAATCTATCCTTTACACTGATTCCTAAGTAATTTCCCTGAAGTACCACTCTGATATTTTGGTCCCCTGAACAAGAAGCTTCAATAGTTCTCTACTGTCTTGAGAACAAGGTCTTAAATTCTTGAAAGCCCAGAATTCAAGGCCCTCTATGATTTGTCTGCAGCACATTTTCCAAGCTAATCCAATCCAACTCCCATATTCATTACTGGATACAGTTTATGAGCTGTGAATATTTCATATATACAGATCACAACCTTTCTGTTACTTTGGTAGACAGCTTCATAATTCATCCTGGTTTTAAAAAACAACTGGTGGTCATACTTCTAAGATAGAGAATCTCTCCTTGAGCTGATTCTCAAACAGCAGTTCTTGGCCCATGTTCAAAGCGGTGCTGGCTTATAGGATCTACCAGAGCTTACACTCCCCTAGCATAACTTTGGAGAAGTCAGGGGTGTCTCCATGTCTTAATGAGGCATCATAGGAAGACTTTAAGGGAGGAGAGTTGCATAAAACCCTTCAAGCTAAATGGAATACATAAAGAACAGAACTCACTGCTCTATTCCAAGGTGCAAGGCAGAACTAAGGAGAAAAAGTTTGAACACCACTAAGCCACACTAGAATTATTTTTGTCTGAAGATGCTGGACTTTAGCCTTGGCCCTCCTTTACTCATTCTTCCCCATTATATTCACTCACTGACTTATTGACTGAGCACTTAAGGCACACCTATGATGTGAAACGCCCTAAGTGCTAGGTATAGATTGCTAAGTGCCATGTAAATGTGTTGTTTTTGCTGGAAAGCAGAGAAGCAGTCACAGTCACTATCCCTGAGACATTTGCAAACTTGTTCAGGAAATAAGATGTTTAGTCATGTTATTTAGGACTTCAGACCTGTGTGTTCCAGCCAAATTGGACCATTCACTATGTCCTGGATCTCATCCTGCCTTCTCCTATGTTCAGATTTTAGCTCGCCACTGGCCCTCACAACTGGAATGAACTCCTCACTCCTTCCCATCCACCCACATGTCCATCTGCTGACACCTTACCAATCTTTTAAGAGCAACAGAAATGTCATATCCCTGATGCTCTTCCTCATCTCCTCAGCTGAAGGTGAGCTTTCCTTGTTCAGATTTCTCACAGTGCTTTTTTGAGGCCTCTCGTTTAAGCTCATCATTTTAAATTGTGTTATAACTATGTATGTCCATATTGTTTGTCCTATAATCAGGGGCAGGCTGGTAAATATTTTTAAACCAGCACACGCAAATACACATACACACACACAAAACACACGTTTAAATTTAATCTGCATTATTAACATTTTCTCCATCACTTTCTTAAGTCTAGGCAATCAACAAAACAATAAATTCAGCCCTGATTTGTAGCATTTGCTGATTTCTGAGGTGTGAGTGTTCACATTGAAAGTTCAACAAATGGAGGGCGGAGCCAAGATGGCGGAATGAAAGCAGTGACTTGCTTGAGCTCTCCCCCAAACCCCTCCAAATACCTATAAAAAATGGCTCTAAACAAATTCTAAAACAGTAGAACCCACAAAAAGACAGAGTGAAACAAATTTCCAACCCAAGACAGCCCGAATGGTTGATTAGAAAGGTATATCGCGCCAGGCTGGGAGAGAAGCACAGTTCGGCGTGGGCGCACAGGCCGCAGTGAACCTGGAGCAGGCCTCAGAGAACTGAATCGAGGGCAGCTGTCGTGGTTTCCAGACTTCTCAACCCATGAATGCCAAAGACAACTTAGAAGGTCAGTGGGAAAAGTCTGGGACTGCGGTGAGAGAAGGAGCTAGGTCTGAGCCACAAGTCCCAAGCGTGGCTTCTGGGGCAGCGGCTGCCTCCTGAGCTTCCAGCCCACAAACTGAGCCGGAGACAAGTAGCTGATTAGAGGGGGATTGCAGGGATCTCTTTGCCAGAGCTGAGGCAGGAGTTTCTTGCTCTGCCCATGCTTGGATCTGGGTCACAGTTCTGAGGGGCGGTCCTGAGGGGCAGTCCTGAGGTGAGGAGGAGTGCTGGCATGGTGGAGCTTGTTGTGGTGGTGGAGAGGAAACACCTTGCCCCTTATCATACCACCTTGGAAGAACTGAAAATTTACAGGTCCCTAGAAGTATCTCTGAAAACAGCTATACAAACCCCAGAAGCTTGGGACAGTACATTCTCCACATTGGAAACAGACTCTTACCTTAACAAAGAGTTTAAAACTCAAGTAATTGGATGGGATCATGAGTAAGCAGTGCAAAAAGAGTCAGACTATATTATCTTACTTTGGTGACAAAGAAGATCAAAACACACAACCAGAAGAAGACAACAAAGTCAAAGCTCCTACATCCAAAGCCTCCAAGAAAAATATGAATCAGTCCCAGGCCCTGGAAGAGCTCAAAAGGGATTTTGAGAAGCAAGTAAGAGAAGGAGAGGAAAAACTGGGAAGAGAAATGAGAGTGATGCAACAAAATCATGAAAAACAAGTCAACAGCTTACTAAAGGAGACCCCCCCAAAAAAATACTGAAGAAAATAATACCTTAAAAAATAGCCTAACCCAAATGGCAAAAGAGATCCAAAAAGCCAATCAGGAGAAGAATGCCCTAAAAAGCAAAATTGACCAAATGGAAAAGGAAGTCCAAAAGATTACTGAAGAAAATACTTCCTTAAAAATTAGAATAGAGCAATTGGAAGCTAGTGACTTCATGAGAAATCAAGACACTGTCAAACAAATCCAAAAGAATTAAAAATTAGAAACAAAGTGAAATATCTCATTGGAAAAACAACTGACTTGGAAAATAGATCCAGGAGAGAGAATTTAAAAATTATTGGACTATCTGAAAGCCATGATCAAAAAAAGAGCCTAGACATCATTGTTCAAGAAATTATCAAGGAAAACTGCCCTGATATTTTAGAACCGGAGGGCAAAATAGAAATTGAAAGAATCCACAGATCTCCTCCTGAAAGAGATCCCCAAAGGAAAACTCCTAGGAATATTGTAGCCAAATTCCAGAGTTCCCAGGTCAAGGAGAAAATATTACAAGCAGCCAGAAAGAAACAATTCAAATATTGTGGAAACAATCAGGATAACACAAGATTTAGCAGCTTCTACATTAAGGGACCGCAGGGCATGGAATATAATATTCCAGAGGGCAAAAGAGATAGGATTACAACCAAGAATCACCTACCCAGCAAAACTGAGTATAATCCTGCAGGGGAAAAATGGTCATTCAGTGAAATAGAGGACTTTCAAGCATTCTTGATGAAAAGACCAGAGCTGAATAGAAAATTTGACTTTGAAATATAAGACCCAAGTGGAGCATGAAGAAGTAAACAGGAAAGAGAAATCATAAGAGACTTATGAAGGTTGAACTGTTTACATTCCTGCATGGAAAGATGATATTTGTAACTCATGAGACCTTTGTCAGTATTAGGGTAGTTGGAGAGAAAAAATTATATGTATGTATGTATATAGATAGATAGAGAGCACAGGGTGAGTTGAAGATGAAGGGGTTATATCTGGAGAATAAAATTAAGGGGTAAGAGAGGATTGTACTAGGAGAAGGAGAAAGGGAGAGGTAGAATAGGATAAATTATCTCACAGAAAACAAAAGGCTCTTACAATGGAGGGGAAACAGGGGAAGGTGAGAGGGAATGAGTGAATCTTATTCTCTTAGGATTTGACTTAAGGAGAGAATAACATACACACTCAATTGGGTATGGAAATCTGTCTTATCCTACAGGAAAACAGGGGGCAAAGGGGACGAGAGTAGGGGGATGATAGAGAGGAGGGCAGATTGGGAAAAGGGGTAATCAGAAGCAACTACTTCTGTGGAGGAACAGGGTCAAAAGAAAGAATAGAATAAATGGGGGAGGGCAGGATAGGATTAAGGGAAATAGAGTTAGTTTTTCACAGCATGTCTACTATGGAAGTGTTTTGCATAACTGCACATGCATAACCTATATTGAGTTACTTGCCTTTTTAATGAGGGTGGGTGGGGAGGGAAGAAGGAAGAAAATTTGGAACCCAAAGTTTTAAAAACACATGTTTAAAAAAAATGTTTTCACATGCAACTGGGAAATAAGAAATACAGGAAATAGGGTACAGAAATCTATCCTGCCCTACAGGAAAATAGAAGGGGAAGGGAATAAGAGAAGAGGGGGGGAGAGATAGAAGGGAAGGCAGACTAAGGGAAGGGGTATTCAGATTGCATGCCATTTTGGGGTGGGGAGAGGGGCAAGATGGGGTGAAAATCTGGAATTCAAAATCTTGTGGAAGTAAATGTTGAAAACTAAAAATAAATAAATTTTTAAAAAATAAATAAAAATAAATAGCGTATCTCTTAAAAAAAAAAGTTCAACAATTGTCTCTCAAGCTGGCTCCAGCACACTCCTGCTTGAAGCAGACATTTTGAGGGGAGGGAATATTCATCCTTCTCTAGATCAGCAGCTGGTTGGGCACTGCTTGGCAGAGGTCACAGGTGCTGACCACTTACATCAATCTGGTTCTTGACTATGTTGAGGCCTTGTCCCGGGGTTCTTTGCTCTGAGATTGCCCTATTATGGTCCTTTGATAGGAGAATTAGACTTCCCAATTGCCATATTCATTGGCACCTCCCCCCTACCATGTATAGTATGGGAACAATTCTATTTTTCTTTCTAGTCTATGGTTGTCCCGGCCCCCCCCAAAGGAGAGGTAAAGGAAAGACCCAATATACAGCATAAATCAGATATGAAACAGATAGTTTATTCTCACAGAACAAAAGGAATTCTAAGCAATAAAGAACCAGAGGATTATTAGAACAGAATCTGGTAACTTATCACTCTGAATGCAATCATTTGGGAAGCTAATATTCAAACCACAATGAAGCACAAACAGTTTCTTTGTGAGGCTGCTAATTAGCTGTTTTATATTTCTCCTCCACTGGGCACAGTTCCAAAGTGGAGTTATTTTTTGGAGGCCTCTTTCTGATACCTTTTCAGGGCCCTCTTCTCTGATGAATATGCTTTCTTTGCTACAACACTGATCTTGCTACAGATATTGCCAGGTAGACACTTCCCTTGTCTCAAGCATTTGCAGATCTTTCAGAACCTTTGGATTTTCATAAGGGTGATGTTAGAGGAAAGGAAACACAAAAGGAAAGAAATCATAGCCAGAATTTTCTTGTGATATAAAATCAGGATTGAGTCCATACTTCACATAGGTAGCAAGGCCCTTTGAGGACCTGGGCCTCACCATTATGCCAGAGTATGGAAGGACCCTTTCTGTCATCCCCAACTGCTGTCATATCTCGCCTTCTCAATAGGTCTTTCCAAGAGAACCAATAGCCAGAAGTTGCCTCTTTTACTACCCTAGTGTAGTAAACTGAGTCATCAGTTTTTCCAGCTTAGGAAGGACTAAACCCAGCTTAGGGAGACTAAACCAGTGATGAGTTATACATAACTAGAAGCAGGCCGAGGATAACTATGCATGCTCAGATTTCCACACAGTCTCCAGGGAGCAAGCAAAGACTATTTCTACATGCTCCAAAAAGGGGAAGGGGAGCTGTCCATGCACTTAACTAGAATGCCCAAAGTAGGGCTACCACTAGGGACCAGCACAGTACTCTAAATATAACAAATGTTTGTTTACTAGAATATTCCCGGATTTATAACGATAGTTCATAATTCTACAGCACTTTAAGGAATGCACTAAACTAGTAACATCCTCATTTTACAGATGAGAAAACTAAGGTTCAGAGATGTGAGGTGGCTTGCCAGGGTGACTCAATAGTTAAACATCAAAGGTGAGGCGGATTGAACTCAGAACTCAGAACTCTAAATTAAGTGTTCTCTCTGCTCTACCTTGCTGCCTCACCTTTTTTTTTCCAGCTTATTTTGTTTTCCCCTGTATCACTTCTTGAGATTAATAAAGTCTATAAACTTTCACCCTGCTGAGCAAAAACAACCTCCAAAAATCAAAAACCAAAAAACAAAACAAAACAAAACAAAAAAAACTTCCTTGCAAGTTTCCAGGAAATGACGGAAGATATTTGTTCTACTATCTAGGGTTTTCTGAACAAGATCATGTTAATCCCTATTGATCCCTTTATAAATTAATTTATCTTGATCCCATCCCTTTCTTCAGGCTTCTAGACTGTAGAGGAATGCTATCTGAAGGTCAGTTGTTGCTATTCCAACCAGTAGAATGTGAGGGCAGGGAGGGCAAGTACTACTTTGGTTTTGTTTCTGTATCCCCAGCCTGAGAGAGAGTGGTAGAGAACTGGCCTTCCTGGCAGAAAAACCTAGGTTCAAGACCCATTTCTGCCACAAGCTGGCTGTGTGACCCTGGCAAGTTGCATAGTGACCCCTGCCTCTCAGTGCCTCAGGCAATTTTGCAAGACTGGAAGTTGGAGAATAGACACTGGTACGCATTGATAAAGAGAATTCCTTCAGTGGGACTTCCCTCTACCAGTGAAATAACAGGTCCAGGTCCGTCCCCCCCCCCAAAAAAGTCCCCAGCCTCGTACAATGCTTTACATATGCTTTCGTTGTTGTTTAGTCCTTTTAGCAACTCTTTGTGACCCCATTTGAGGTTTTCTTGGCAAAGATACTGGAGTAGCTTGCCATTTCCTTCTTCAGCTCATTTTACAGGTGAGGAAAATGATGCAAACAGGGTTAAGTGACTTGCCCAGGATCACACAGCTAATAAGTGTCTGAGACCACATTTGAACTCAGGAAGATGAGTCTTTCTGACTCCCAGTCTGGCACTGTATCTACTGTACCACCTAGCTGCCCTTTGTATATACTAGGCACCTTATAAATATGTGTTGAATTGAATTGAAAGAGGTTTTTCGTTCTTAGGTATTTTCATTTTATTTCATTTTCATTATCTAATAGGTTCCTTTACATCTAATTCCTTCTTTGAGACTTCTCTTCCTCTCTTATGTCTTTCTAGAAGTTCAGTGACCCAAACTAGAAGTAATATTCCAAAACTTTGTTCAAGGGTCTATCTTTTTAAAGCTCTATATTAATGACAATCTCCCTCCTTCCCTTTCATTCTGTTTATTCGTTTTGAGGCAATCAGAGTTAAGTGACTTGCCTAGGGTCACACAGCTAGTAAATGTCTGAGGCTGGATTTGAACTCAGGTTCTCTTGACTCCAGGGCAGGTGCTTTATCCACTGTGCTACCTAGCTGCCCCTTCCCTCCCTCCCAAAGCTGCAACTACCACCTCTATACAGAGGGTTCTAAAATCTATCTAGTCCTGACTTGTTTTTTGCACTCCAGACCCACATTTCCATATGCCAATGAGACATGGCTAAACCTTCTACCAGCTCATCCTACTCAATGTATCAAAAATTGAACTCTTTTTCTTTCTTCCTGAATGTGCTTGCCCCTTGGACTTCACTATTTCTGCCTAGAGCACCACTCTTTATTCAGTCTCCAACTCTTGTAACCTCAAACCTAGCTCTGACTGTCCTATCTCACATCCAATCAATTATCACAACCTTCTGGTTCCATCCTCCCGATATCTCTCACATTTACTCTGTCTTCTTTATTCCCATGGCCACAATCCTAGTATAGTTCCTGATTACCAGGATTATTGCAATCGCCTCTTTACAGATCTTGCAAACTCTATTCTCTTCCCCCGTCTAATGCTGCCTTCATACCACTGCCTGACTAATCTTTCTTATACAATAAATGTGAACACATTACTTCTCTTCTTAAAAATCTTTAAAAGTTCCTTATCACCTTCTGAGTAAAGCTGACATGCCTTTGCTCGACACTCAAGACCTTCCTTATCCCATCCTATCTCTCCAGCATTATTTCATACTCTTCTCCTCTAGACACTCTATATATGCCAGCCAAAGCAAATAATTCTTCTTCTCTCCCCTCTACTTTGCGCTATTCTCTACTACTGGAATGCCCTTTCTGCCCACCTTTGTTTTATTTTTTTTTGTTTGTTTCTTTTCTATTCTTTTCTTTTCTTTCCCTTTCTTTTTGAGCCTGGATGTCCCTATCTTTTCTAGGCTGGAAATGCAGTGTCCACTCATAAGCTCACTCCCAATACCAATCAGCATGGAATATTTGACCTGCTCCATTTTTTCCAGCCTGGACTAGTTTGTCTTTCCTTATGCAACCTGGTAGCCCTCCACTCCCAGGGGCTTATCATGCTGGTGCTGACTTGTTGGCTTTAGTCCTACTAAAGCTCAAAGCTTCCTCACTCAAGAGATCTTTCACCCTCATCCTCAGGGAGTACAGGAATGCACTACCATAACTGGAATCTCTTCTTTGCCCATTTAATTCGTAACCATCCTCTAAAGCTAATCAAATGCTACCTCTCCAGGGAGACTCCCTTGATCTTCCTGGTTAATAACAATCTTACCACTCAGATCTTCCATTGCAATTTGTTTTGCAGTGTATTTTTCATTTGCTACTGTATGTTACAGTTACCTATACTCTATAAAATCCACAAGGCTGACACTGTAAATTTTTTTTTTTTTGGCAAGGCAATCAGGATTAAGTGACCTGCCCAGGGTCAGACAGCTAGTAAGTGTCAAGTGTTTGAGGTTGGATTTGAACTCAGGTCTTCCTGATTCCAGAACCGGTGCTCTATCCATTGCGTCACCTAGCTGACTCTGACACCCTATCTTCACATAACTTTGTATCTTCCTCAGTACCTAGCACAATAATCTGCATACAATAGGAACTTAATAAATGTTTGTTGATTTGATTTTCCAGGATAGCATGAGTAGATAACTTTCTGGGCTCTTGGGTCCTCTGAACTGATTGATTCTTTGGCAGTTGTCTCCATAGTGGATGGCATGTACCTCTGGGGTTAGGGCATGACCCCAATGGGAGTGTGACCAACTGATAAAAGGGTGGGAAGATGGGTCACATCCCACCTCCCTTGCAATAGCTCATTATTGACTTTTCTCCTACATAACCACAATATCCACTTCACTCATTATCTCTCTATATTGACCCCTCCCATAGCTTTGTCAGATGTTGCCCCCTGCCCAGAAGTTACAGCCTAACTGTGACCCAGATACTTGAAGCAGTTATGCAGGCAAAATTCCCTCTCTCCCTCCTCTCAGTTCCTTGCCCTTCCTCCTGCCTCCACCTCAGATTACCTTGCGGTTGTGGTAGACACCTATTAGTGGACAAGCTCTATGTTCTAGGACAGTAACCAACGACTAAAAGTGCTCCTTCTGTTCCTACCTCTTCCATGTTAGTGGGTCAGAGTGAGTTGCATAGGCTGAAATAGTCATGAATAGGTTACAATCTAAATTACCTATATTCACCCCTTACCCCTGCCAAAAACAAAACAGAACAAAACAAAACAAAACGAACAAAAAACAACCTGCTCTTCTGAACTTCCTTATTTCTGTCACAGGCAACATTACCTTTCCATTCACTGAGGTTCACAACTTTGGTGTCATTCAGTGTCTCTCCATTGTCCATCAGCACCTCTGCTTGGTTTGGACTCCAAGGAACACCAGGCCTCCTCCAAGCTCACCTGATCCCCTGAGATCTCATCACCATGAAGACTGACTCAGCTTTTGATACTCAGCACCTGCTCAGCTCCCTCCATTGCTTATTCCCTTCTTTCCCCATTTCTCCTGAATTACTGCAATAGCTCCTTCCTGGTCTGCCTGCCACAAGTCTCTCCCTTCTCCAGTTCTTTTTACTACACAGCTGCTAAGTGACTTTTCTAAAACATAGATTTGAGCTTGTCACTTCCCTGCTCAACAAATTCCAGTGGCTTCCTAGTGACTCCAGGGTCAAATTTTAGTTTACCTTCATGTTATCCCTTTAAAATATCCATTTTTGTTTAAATACATAAGTATTAGTATAGTAGTAGAGTATATCATTTATAAATAAGCAAACACATATTAGGAGTACATGGTCAAAAAATTGTATTGATGGTGTATATAGTTTTAAAAATTTAAAGAACACTTCTCTGTGGTATTAAAAAGAAGTAAACGCTCCCTTCCTCCTCTA
Organism: Vombatus ursinus; assembly: GCF_900497805.2. Lineage (NCBI taxonomy): Eukaryota > Metazoa > Chordata > Mammalia > Diprotodontia > Vombatidae > Vombatus > Vombatus ursinus. Next base: position 29,261,875 of record NW_020954564.1, read on the forward strand.
GTCCCTGGGGAGGAGATATCAAACTTGGAGTGGAAGTGGAAGGAGTCATTTACTGGAAAAAAAAGAGTTTTTAGTTTTTTAAACCTAGTTCTGCCACTAACTCCCTATATTACCTTGAGCAAATCACGTCTATTCTGTGCCTCAGTTTCCTATTCTGTAAAATGAGATGATCTCTAAAGGGCCTTCCAGTTCTAATATGCTATGATGTTCTAATTCGGTGAGATGAATTCTCCAGTTCTTGTATTTTGTGGGTTTACAACAATCTGACCCTTGGCCTGGAACCTGAGTATAAGAATCACATAGTTGTCTTTTCTTGTCAAAGAAATCAGCAGCTCTAAAGCTGCAATCTCACAGGAGACCCGTGATTTCCCAGAGCAGATCTGGATTAACCTCTGCTGTCTTGACCAAATACTGACCTGGACAAATGCCTTCTTTCTTTAGAAACTTTCCCTTATAGTTTGTGACCTCAACTTTCCCTCCTAGACACCCATTCCCAAGGATGGTGTGGCCTACTGGCCATGTGGGGATTTCTTTTCTGAGCCAGGCTTTCCCTTGCCAAAAAGGAATGGTGCTTAACTGGAACTTTGGTCTTAAGTCCCAGGGCTCTTGGGTAATAACAAAGAGAAGAGAAAAGTAAGCAAGCCAGTTAAATTTATCTTAAGCATTTAGGAGGCAAAAAGATGCTTCTACTAGTTGGATCACTTAGAATTCAGTGAGGCCTCTTACAAGATATTGAATCCCACAATTGAAAGCGCACTAAAGCCTTTCTCCTTTTTAGGCCCAAAGAGTTCTCCAGGGGCAGGAGTAATTTATGCCAGACAAGTAGGAATTTCACCAAGCCTTCTATCAATGAAGCCTGGCTGAGTTTGTCAAACAGTTTCGTGGGCAAGTAAATTCTTGGAGCTGGTTTTTTTAAGTGCTTTCCACCGCTCCTCCAGTCTACACAGCTTCTCTTAGGAACAAATCACCCCAACAGGGAACAGCAGTCTGTGGACTCCTCACTAAATGTAAGAACTTCATTGAATCCTCTCTGCCCATTTGAGGCAGAGGACCCATGGGTTCTCCCTCCTCCCTCCACCATCCTCCCTCCTCAGGCCATTTCCATCCTCAGCCCTCAATGACCCGAGAAACACAGCCAGGCCCCTGGAACACCAAGATAGAATTGTCAGCCTTCAAAGGATCTCATTTACAATGCCTGGCAGCAAGGCTTCTTGCTGAAGCCTCTGCCATGCCTCCGATTGGTTTCATTGACCCAGAATGGGCCGTGTCAGTTGAATCAGTCCTCCCACGCAGCATGTCCAAATCATCTGGCAGCCATGTTTTATTCAGCAGCACCTGCTTCCATATTTGTGGATGACACTAGTTTTCCTTGAAATATTTTCCTGTCAGCCTTTCATTGAATAATTTGCCATCTTCCCATTAATAACCTAGTAAGGGTAAAGACTCATGATAAATACACCAGGGACTTCATTGGAACTCTACCAATAGTGTCCCTCTTCCTAACCAATGATTGTAAGCTCTTTCCTCAGATAACAATTTTTTATTATAAGTAGTGTTCAACAAACTCAATAACAGTCCCTGGCGATTGCTGGTAACAGCAGCCATATGGAACTGTAATTTCAGAGTCCCACTGATCTCATTTAGTTTTATGCTATTTTGGATTAGATGTCAAAGTTGTCTTTGTGCCATCTGCAAGATTTCTTCCACTCTGAATGGTTTTGCTCTGCTCTTGAGTATCTAGAGATTCATTCTTTATATCTATCACTTGGATTAAATTTCTTAAAGGAGGCCATTCAGCTTAATTTATTCCCCTGCCTCTGGTTTTAAACGATTCAGGACTGAAATGATTCCCTCAAATCCTGGCAACTCTAGAGGTAGGTCAGCAGGTGAGAAAGTTGGATAAAAAAGCAAAATTTATCCCTTTTGGTCTTGTCCAGAGGAAGAATGTCATCCTGCTCTACTGTAAACTGTCTTAAATGCAATCCACATCCCTATCTACAGGGGAAAAAAAGCTGAAAATAACATACGTTGGGATAATTAAATGTAGGACAAATACCAGGAAGCCCTTCTTCACACAACAGGTAGTATATTTACCCTGAGATGTAGCACAGGCTCACGATAGAAATACTGACAGCCAGCTACATTGCTTTGATGGATCTGTGATTTTTGATAATGTAGGAGGGTGGGCTTCCTCAACCCCTCCAGGCATTCTTGTTCTGGGTAATTATCTGTGCGTTCCACGAAATCCTCCATGAATACAAAAGGGTTCCTAAATCTAATAAATAAATAAAAAAGTTTAGAGAAGTTTATTGGGCCACTGTGTACCAGACATCGTGCTCTCTGGAAGATATAAATACATAAATGAAATGGTGCCTGTGAGACCTCAAGGAGCTTGCTTCTATAGGGGAAACAAAGTGCCCCCATACAAATAAGTACAGGACATATACAAAGAAAATACAAGATAATTGGGGGGTTAGCAGGCACTGGTGAGAATAGGAAGAGGGAGATCAATGAAGACTTCATGCAGGAAGTGATGCCTAAGCTGAGCTTAGAAACTGGCTTGGGATTCAATGAGACAGAGGTAAGGAGGGAGTGCTTTACAGGCATGGGGAATATGGATGAGAATTGTAATGAATTAAACTATGAATTCTTCCCTGCCCATGGGAATTTCTCTCTTCTCATTCTATAGTACTTAAATATCTTATTTTTCAAAATAAATTTTATTTGTGTCTTTTTTATATCACTAATATTTCCTCTAGGTTTCCCCCTCCTCTCCCTTCCAGGAAGTCATCCTACATAATACCTATTTTTTTTTCAAGAGAGAGAAAGAGTAAAAAAAATTAGGAAAACTGATCAATATATCAAAAAAGAATGAAAACATGTCCAATGTATCACAGTCAGGGAGCCCCCACCTCTGCAGAATGGTGGGAAGGGGGGGTCATCTTCTCCTATCTCTGAGTCAGGCTTGTTCTTTGTAATTTTGCAGCTTTTACGTGTGTGTGTGTGTGTGTGTGTATGTGTGTGTGTAAGTGTATATGGTGTTCTTTCCATTTGTAATAGGTAAGTAATGATGTAATGAGTAATAGATGAGAAATCTAGGTATTGAAGGGCAGGAGGCTGATTCCTGAGAAGACAAGCAGACTATGCCAGAGCTCTATTCCATTTTGTAATGGTATTGAGGTATTAAGAAAGTTCTTTCTTAGGTTGAGCCCCTATCTGTCTCTATAACTTCTACCCATTTGTTGCAGTTCACATAGTGTGATTCAAATGACAACGTGGTATACTAGACCAGGAGTCAGGAGTCCTTGGTTCTAGTCCCAGCACTGCCACTAACTGGCATGGGGAAACTGAACAAATCATTGAAGCCCTCAGGGCCTCAGTTTCCACATCTGTAATATGGTGGGAGGAAGGTGGAGGGACAGGGAAGTAGATGGATTAAATGACCTCTAAGGAGCTAAGGATCTCTAAGGGCAGCTGGGTGATGCACTGGGTACTGGGCTTGGAATCAGAAGACTCACCTTCATGAGTTCAAATCCAGCCTCGAACATTTATTAGCTGTGTGACCTTAGGCAAGTCACTTAACCTGTTTGCCTCAATTTCCTCATCTGTCAAATGAACTGGAGAAGGAAATGGCAAATCACTTCAATATCTTTACCAAGAAAACCCCAAATAGGGTCACCCAAAGTCAGACACAACTGAAAAATGACTAAACAACAACAACAAAAGGGTCTTAAAGATCTTTATAAATGGCAGTTATTATTTTTAAGCACTATAGGAGGTCAGAGAAGGGAGAGATTCCCATAGTCGGGGAAAAAAATCATGGTGAAGGTAGGACTAATAGATTGCAAACTCTTTGAGAGCAAGGGGTATGTTGTTTATCTTTAGATGCCCAGCACTAATTTCAGTAACTCAGTGAGTACTTAATGTATGTTGAATTGAAAATGTCTGCTGAATTGGACTTGAGTCAGGTAGGATTTGGATGAGAAGAAGGCATCTGAGGCAAAGAGGGAAGTACAGAGAAAAGGTAAAAAGTAGGAATTAGCATGTTCTCTGTGGGTGGCAGGTAGGAAACAAGCTAGGTTGAGATGGAGGGGGGAAGGTCAGACTGGAAAGATATTAGGGTGAGATTATAGAAGGCCTTGAATGACATGTGGGGTAATTTGGACTTTATACTATAGGCAGAGGACAGTGCAGAATGAAAACATTTTTAGGAAGATTAGTCCGGCAGCACATAAAGGACAGATTGGGAAAAGGCTGGAGACAAGGAGACTCATTAGGATGCTATTAAAAGCTTGATAATTTCTGCAGTTGTCCAATTTCTTTTGAACAATTTAATTATTATGAATGGGCTGGATAAGAGCTACAGATAATGTGAGCTCATAATTTGGTGTGTTTTATTGACCTTTGGCATTGCTTTGGTCATGTTATCCCTCTGCTCAGAACCTTTCAACGCCTCTCTATTGCCTACTAAATAAAGTTCAAACTCCTTTACCCTCCACAAGCTGGTACTATCCTATCTTTTCAACCTTATCTCACATTATGCCCACCCACCTTCCCTATGTTCCAGCAAAACTGCAATATTTTCTGTTCTCTGTACACACTTTCAATTTTCCAACTATTTCCCCACCCACCCAACCTTACTACATCCTCTGCCATCTCTACCTGATCTCAGCTCATCCTTTAAAACCTAGCCCAAGTGCCATCTCCTCTAGGAAGCTTTTCTTGATTTCTCAGCAAATAATAATCTTTTCTTTCCCTAATCATGGTATGATGGAGTCAGCTTGTATAAGTTTGCAAGAACTGATTGTTAAATTTTCAGCATGAGCATTTACATCTTGGAAATGGGCTACAAATCAGAGCTTGATTGTTGTGTTTATCTAAACTTAAGGGATAGAGAAAATGTTAATAATACAGATTAATGAAAGTGTGTCCTACATACATTTTTCTACATTAACAACATTATATACATTAACAATCAGAATGCTGGTTGTTAAACTTTTACCAGCATACCCTTGTCTCTGAGTTAAAAAGGCATTTACTCCAATGTGGACTCAAACTCTTTTTAGATGTGTGATCTTGAACAAGACCCTTAGCCTCTGAGCTTCAAGTTCCTTATCTATAAAATGGAAATGTTGGCACTACTTCCATCAAAGGTGCTGAGGAAAGAATTTTGTAAACCTTGAACTACCATAGAGAGATGCAAGCTATTTTTATCACCTGCACTTATTATCTATAGATGTATCACCTTCCTCGTAGCCTCTGAGATCTATGATGGGGTGTATGGGGTGTTCAGGGAGGACAAACAGCTTTGCTGTAAGGGCTTTCCAAGCCCTTTTCAGGGTTGCTCATATACCTTTGGTGTCCATCTTTAACCCAATTCTCACATGTAGCTCCAAGAGGCTGTAGCATGCCCAGCTTTTGCCGGGCCATAGCCCAGTAAAACCAACTTGGAAGAAGGGCTAAACCAAGTTGAAGGCAACTTACAGGTTTCAAACCCATCAGTGAGTTGTGGGGATGTCTAAACCAAATGTGTGAAGACTTCCCCCAGGTGGAATGGGTGTATGAGAACAATTTGTTCCAACCACCACGAAGGCAGCTAAAGCAGGCACTTTGGAGTGCTAAGCCATTGACCAGACACTGAAGACAACAAGGTCATCCATTATATCCCACCCTATCACCAATCGTCCTGACTTTTGTCTTGCCATTGCACTTCAATGACTCTGGAAGAGAGAGTGAGACTGACAATTTTGTGCAACCCTGCCTCACTTAAATCCAATTCAAGCATAAGTCATCATCGGTGATGTCACTGGTCCTCTTCGAAAACAAAGCAGAGAAAATGTTATCAAAACTAAAACCCAAGATCACAGAGAAGATGGTGGACTGGAGATGTTTGGCTGTCAATGTTCTCCCTCCTCCCTGCTCTGGAGCTCCCAATTGACTGTTCCACAAACAAGGTCAGGATATATCTTGATTGTGAATTATTTTTCAGGTCAAGTGATAGCAGAGTTTGGATGATCAATCAATCACATTTTTAAAGTGTCCACTATGTGCCAGAAACTGTATTAACCACTAGGATGGCACAGGTGGGTTTGGGGGGGCAGAGAATAACAAATATAAAAGTGAGACAGACCTTGCCCTAGAGGACTTTGCATTCTACTGCATGGATACAATAAGTTCACATATAAGTAAATATAAGATGAAAGATATACAAAATAAAAGAGGCAAAGGCATAGTGAATAGAGCTCTGTCCCTGATGACAAGAAAACCTAGGTTCAAGTCCTGCCCTTAGCATATACTGGCTGTATACAATCCTGAGGCAAGTCACTTAACCGCTAAATGCTTTAGGCAACTAAGACTAAATTTCAGAGAAGGTGCCAATTTGCATTCATGAGTTTCCCCACCCAGGAGTTTTCCTATCAGTAAAATCCCAGATTGAGTCCTTAACATCTATCCCCTATACAAAATAAATACAGAGTGATTTGGATATACTAACAACTGGAGAGATTGGGCAGAGCCCCTTGAAAAAGGTGGAAATTAAGCTAAACAGAGATGAGGAGAGAGCACCCCAGTCGTGGGAGACAGACTGTGCAAAGGTATAGGGGAAAGAGATGGAATTATGAGTATGGGGAACAGCAGGGAGACAGGCTTTGATAGAGTGTAGATTACATGAGAGAAATGTGTAATCAGCCCAAAAAGATAGGCCAGATGGTGAAAGGCTCCAAAAAAGAAATTTATATTTAATCCTAGAGGCAAGAAGGAATCATTGATGTTTCTTGAGCATGGGAGTGATATGGTCAGACCTATGCTTTAGAAATGCTACTTTGACAGCTGTGTAAAGGTTGGATTGGAGAGGGAAAAGACAAGATGCAGGGAGCCCAGTTAGTAGACTATTGCAATAATCCTACTGAGAGGTGATGAGAGACTGAATTAGGGTAATTGTGGGATGAGGAGAAGAAAGGGGACCCATGAGAGATGTTGAGGAGGTGGCATTAACAAGACTTGGCAACTGGATGGATATAGAGGGAGGCAGTGAGTAGAAATTCAACCTCCTGGCTTTGTCTCCTTCCCACGCTGTTTCTGTACTTCTTTCTAAGCCATTTTACTCTATTTCTAGGGTCCTTCTTTGTCTATAAAACACCGTAAATCAGCACTTCTTTTGGCACTTATTTTATTTAGCCTCTATAAAAACAAATCAACTTGATAATCCAAGACTCTTTTTTAAAGTCTGGTTTAACAATTTACATAGATCAAATCAATTTGCCAGATCTCCACTTTACTTTCACATATAGATGCAAAGTCTTTCTCTAACTGCCAACAATCTTCAGCTTTAGCTTTTTCAAAGCTACTGACCTCCTTTCTCTAAAATACTAACAGGATGATATTTTGGAGATGTTTCTTTGTTGGTTGGTTGTTATCCAGGACTCTATCTTCTACATGGAATGACTGTTTTCTCATGAAAGATGCCTAAAGTTAGTGTGCTATTTATTTAATTGTTACATACATTGGGTAGCTAGGTGACACATGGACAGAGTGCCAGGCCTGAAGTCAGGAAGACTCTTCTTCCTGAGTTCAAATCTGGCCTCAAGACACTTGAAGCTGTGTGACCCTAGGCAAATCACTTAAACCTGTTTGCCTCAATTTCCTCATCTGCAAAATGAGCTGGAGAAGGAAATGGCAAACCACTTCAGCATCTTGCCAAGAAAACCCCAAATGGGGTCAGGAAGAGTTAGACATGACTGAAATGACTGAACAACAAAATTCCACACTTCATCTAATTTGATTCTCACATTAACCCTCACAAATAGATTATTCTCATTTTACAGAGAAGGAAATTAACTGTCAGAGAGATAAAATAATTTGCCCAAGGTAATTTTTTTGGGAAAAAAACAAACTTTTGATTTTATTGGCAATAGGAACTTTGATTAAAGAAATTTCCTGTACCAATGTAGAGCAGGATCTGCTTTATAATTTGCAGTACCTTGGGCGCTGAGAGCTTAGAGGACTTGTCCAGAATTATAAAGATGGTAGGGGTCAGAGGCAGGACTTTGAACACAGAACTTACCAATATTCAAGGCCAGCTCTCTATTTACTACATCAATAGTGTCAAACTCAAATAGAAACAAAGGCCACTGAAGGATACATAAGAATCCTTGCCAGTTGCATATTGATTTACATTAATATTATCTATGTTTTATTGTATTTTTATTTATTTATGCTAAATATTTCCCAATTATAATTTAATCTGGTTTGGACTTCAATCAGGAGAGTTGTGGCGCTATGTGACCAGGCAGCTTTAGCTTCCTATTTCCCATGTATACCATACTCTCTCAAGGTCACACAGATAGCTAATGGTCTACGACCTGGGTTTAAGATCTGGCTCTGACTCCAAATTCTATATTCTTCCTCCTAGACTATACTTATTTCCTACATTGCCTCCTGGTGCTGATTCTAACACTCTTGTAACCTCCCATTCTTATAAAACTATAGGATGTGAGAGCTGGTAGGAATCTTAAGAAAGTTCATTTATTCCAAGGGAGAACTAGGAATAGAATTGGCATTTCCCCCCAGCCAGTAGTGCTTCCCCCCCGCCCCTGCAACACACCAACAAATAACCTTATATTTATTTTGTATGTGTTTTATATGTATATTTCCTCTCCAGATAGAATATAAATTCCCTGAGGGCAAGTACTATATAATTTCCACCTTTGTTAGCCCAGTAACTAACATAGTGCCTTGCTCAGAGCAGGCACTTAATGAATCCTTGTGGGTTGATTTATGTCTGAATATGAGTGGCCTCTTTCACCATCCTGCCTTTTAGGGGAGGAAGTCTAGAACAAAGTACCTACTGTAAATGCTTCGCAAACACTTTTCAGAATAGAGACAGCTCCTCATTTTGTTAAAAGTTGGAAGGAACCTCTTATCATCCACAGACTTGGCTCTATAGATTTGTTCTTGCAGCCCCAGATACTGACTATGAAAGTTGTCAGGGCTAACAGTCTTTGAAAGTACTTGAGGGACTCCATCTGTTTCGCTGGCACTTTTTAAAATAGGGCTGAGAGGGGCCTGCCATCCAGCGGTTCTTTACTAGGAGGAGGGGGCTGAAGGGAGGGAGGGGATGACATGTTTTGCAAAGGTTTCCAGCTGCTAGGGGTCCCATAGGGATCCATTTGGGGCCATTACCAGCAAGGATTTACAGCCTATGTGGTAGCTGGGGATAGATTCCTCCCAGAGCACCAGGTTGGGTTTTGCTTTTCAACTGATGCCCTATAGAGATATGTTTGCATGTCGGTAAATCAGCTCAACCCAAATGCCGAGACTGTTTCTACAGGCAGAGATTATCTGACCAATATAAAAAGGCAGATGGGAGCCCTCCTAGTTAAATGTCATCAAGCAAGGGAATTATGGTAATATTAAAAGAGAGGAGGAAAGAAAGCCTCACTAACTCTTTGCCAGCATCTCAGAACTGTCCTGGCTGTGGAGGATATTCTAGTGAGGGTGTTGCTGGGAAGACTATTAGCTTACTGGACCAGTCATGTAGAATCATAGAATGCCAGAGCTGAAATCACATTAGATATAATCAAATTCAATCCCCTCATTTTGCATAGGATGGAACTGAGGCCTAGAGAAATGACTGGATTTGCCTAAGGAGAGAGACAGACAGAAAGAGAGGTACAGATTCAGGAAAAGATATAGAAAAAGACAGAGAAAGCAAAAAAAGAGACAGAAGACAGAGAGCTAGAGACAGAGATAGAGAGAAATAGAGATAAGGGAAGGTAGGAAGGGAGGGAAGAAGAAAGAAAAGAAAGAAAGAAAAAAGAAGGAAGGAAGGAGAGAGGAAGGAAGGAAGAAAAGAAAGAAAGGAAAGAAACAAAAAAAGAAGACTGAGAGAGAAAGAGAGAGAGAAGAAAAGCCAAGACTAGGACCTAGGTCTATTTGTTGGCACCTTTAGCCCACAACTCCACCACCCCAAGATAACCCAGCTCATTGAGAAACAACCTGGTATACTGGCAAGCATGCTAGATTTTTGAATCAGATTTGGGTCCCAACTCTTGCTCTTATCAACTCTGTGTTCTAGGGCAGAACGCTTCCCCTCTTTTTCCTCCTCTATGTTGTTGTTGTTGTTGTTGTTTGACCTTCATTCTTGAAGAGGACCACGACATCACAAAGGTGATGCCATGATTTGCAAGTGAATTGGTTTTAAGTGAGGGAGGGCTGTGCAAAGTCACCAGTCTCACTTTCTCCTCTGCAGTCATCTGGGTCCAGTGGTGAGATACAGATCAGGATGACTGGAGATGGCCCTGCATGCAGTGGGAGACTTTGGCCTTTTTAAGTTAAGGTCTGTCCCAGGCCTCAGTTTGACTGAGGCAACACCCATTCAGTGATTAAGGCTAGGCTGAACTAGATGATCTCCAAGGTTCTTTAGCTTTAAACCCTAGTTTAGTACTTCTTCTTTTGTGCCATGATACCTCCAAAGAAGTGATCCAATTGAAAGCCTAGGCTCTTTACAGGACAAGGACATAATATTCATTTAGTTACTTGCCTTTGGTTTTTTTTATAATTGATTCCCTTCTTTTTAGCCAGCAGCCTTCATATTTTTTTTGGTTTTTTTAGGCAATTGGGGTTAAGTGACTTGCCCAGGGTCACACAGCTAGTAAGTGTCAAGTGTTTGGTCTGAAACCAGATTTGAACTCCTGCTGACTTCAGGGTCAGTGCTTTATCCACTGCGCCACCTAACTGCCCCCAGCAGCCTTCATACAGGGGGGTATGAGGGCCCCTGAGAAGCACAAGTACCAGGAAAGGGCACAGAGGTCACTGAAGAGGTTTGAGAACATTTAATCTAATGTTACTCTGAGTCAGCTCTCCATACACACACACACACACACACACACACACACACACACACACACACACACACAAACACAAGTGTGTGTGTGCTTCAGTCTGTACTCTGAATCTATCACCTATCTATCTGGAGGTGGGTAATATGCTTAAGATTTAACTATATGTATATATAGTTGTATGTATAGCATATATATAACATATATTATGCTACTATATAGCTACAGATATAGGAATAACTATATATAGTTACTACATATAATGTATATGTAATAATATATAGTTATTACATAGCATATATATTACATATTAATATATAGTATGTATATAATAATATATAGTTATTAAATGGCATGTATAGATCATATATTAATATATAGTGTGTGTATAATGGTATACAGTTATTACATAGCACATATATATACAATATATTAATATATAGTATATATGTAGTTATTATATGAAAAATATGTAATATACTATATTGACATATAGTTAAAGACATATAAACATATACAGGTTATATATGATAACTATATATATATATACATACATACAGTTAAATCTTAAGCATATTAACCTTCAGATAGAGAGATGGTAGTCTCAGAGTGCAGACTAAGGCATATACATAGGGGTGTGTATGTGTGTGAGTGTGTGAGTGACAGCCAAGGTAGGGGGCAAGAAAGTGAGAATTTCTTTAGCTTGACTACAAGTTTGAAATAGGTTTTGTTTCTTGTTATCTCAATGGGGGAGGGGAGTTGGAAGTAGAAGGGAGAAGATGCAAACCTGAAAATAAAATACAATTTGAGTTTAAGCATATGATCCACTTTGGCCCCAGACTGGGTCTGGCAAACACAGAATCCAGAATACTTCTGGATCCCTTCTCCATCACCCATTGGTATATGTTCAGAGATGTAAACTCATCTGTTCATGCCTAAGCAAAACATAATTAGGATATTAGGAGAAATTTGTTTCTAAGAAATCAGGCCCATATCATTCATTCCATAGTTGAATAGAACTGATTTAGGGGTGATCAGTGCCACACTCTCCTTGATGAGCCTAGAGAATCAACCACTGATTATGCAAGCTCGTGCATGCAGGAGGGAGGTGTGCATGGTAAGCATGGTTCCCACTTAGAGAAACAGAAAAGTACTTCGATCACAGATCAGTTTTTAAATCCTTGTATGTCTGAAATTGGAGGAAGCTGCTTCTCACTGACACGCTTTAGGAAAGACTTGGTACCCACGACCTGACTTTGTGGTATTTGTCCACCTGTGGCCTCTTGAACAAGCAAGCTGAAGGTAAATGATAAGAGGAGACAGGCACATGCTCCAGCTTGCCACAAGCTTGTCACTAGGGCTTAGCCAGCATCCGGGCAGCCTGCGAGGATTGGCATTCAACGAAGAAAAGCCAGTGAGCAATTTGGACTGCTCAAAATTCTCTGCTGAAGAGACTGAGCAAAAACAAACAAAAAAGTTCCTTTGTCTCCTAGATTCAAACACTTATCTTTTAAAACCCAGAAACAAAAAAAATCCCATTTCATTCAAGATAGATCATTTTAAAATTAAAAACTCCAAAGCCTTTGAGGAGGTTCTACACACTGGCTCCAAAGAGAGGTAGCTGGAAGCAGGTACAAACATTACTTGCTACCTATGTGACCTTGAACAAATCTTTTAGCCTGTCTGGACCTCAGTTTCCTATACTGTAAAAGGAAGGGGTTGGCCTACATAATCTCTAAGGTCCCTTCCAGATCCAGCATTCTAATAAACCTGTGATCATGGGAGTTGCCCCAGGCAACTTTCTAAGACTAAAAGTTGTAGTTGGCAAAGCATTTTATTTATATATAAATATTATATGTAGCACATTTATAGAAATACATGTACATATATACACGTGTGTATATATATATATATGTACACAGTCCGTGGTACAGTGGATAGAGCACTGGACTCTGAATCAAGAAGACCCAAGTTCAAATCCAGCATCAGATATTTACTAGCTGTATGACCCTGGGCAAGTGACTTAACTTCTGTCTACCTCAGTTTCCTTAACTGTAAAATGGGGATAACAAAAGCACCTACCTCAAAGGGTTGTTGTGAGAATCAATGAGAAAATGTTTGTGAAAAAGTGCTCAGTACAGCGCCTGGTACATAATAGATGCAATATAAATGTGTATTTGTATAAAATCTTATTTGATTCTCATAATAACCCTGGGAGGTAGACCCTGGGTTTCTCAGCAAGAAAGATAAAGACAGGTTAAATAATTTGCCTAGGGTCATACAACTATTAAGTATTTGAGACAAGATTAGAACTCAGGTCTTCCCAACCCCAGGTCCAGCTCCATACTATATCAATGGGAGTTTCCTCACTGGTAAGCTTTCTACACCAAGGAAATCATGGGTTGGACCAAGACCAAATCCAGATTGTGGTGAGTGTGGGGTGAGTGTGAACACAATAACTAAAGCTTTAAATATATTCTTGTGTGCATCTGGGAACACGATCTGACAAAGCATAGTCTCCATTCTCCGGGCCTCACATTCAGTGCCTGGACAGCTGACTTTACCCAACATGAGAAACTATTAATAAAAACAGAATTTAAAGAATTCCTCACTATGTGAATGTCAGCTGCTAGGCTTTGACAGAAGGTGAGATTTGCAAGGCTCTGAAGCCATGGTCTTTCATAAAATGAAAGCAGCTCCCTCCTGAGCATTCAGATTGGGCAGCTTTAAGAAAACTATCAACTCCTCTCCCCTGGAATCAATCGTTTTCTGCACGTAGACTTTGCCTGGAACACTCAGTGGTGCTCCAAGACCTCAATATAGTTCTTATTCTCATCTTGCTGATTTCTCCTTCAAAAGACACACAGCCACTCACAAAACTGTCCATTTGAATTATGGGGGGGAAATTGAATCTCTTCTCCAAGAGGTACAACTCTGGGACAAATCCTAGAAGTCTCCTAACCAGCCTGAGTTCTGTTCCTCCCACTGAGATCCCTCAGGGTGCGGATCTCCACAACTGGCAGGTCAATTAGAGAGATATGGACACAGTTGGAGCCTGGGGTGAGCCTATGCATAGCAGGCTGCCTGATACTGGCCTTTGAGGTCAATCCTGATTTACCTTTTGAGGAGAGCTGTGGTGTTTTCCTGGAATGTCCCCTGAGTTAGAAGCTGAAGGTCTGGGGGTGGAAAGGCTGTTGGAAATTAGTTCTTTAGGACATCCGTGTTTACTGTGAAAAGAGAGTACTGAGAGTGATTGTAATCACCTAATTTCTAGACATGGTATTTCTGAGGAGTCAGGTCATGGGAACATCAGAGCTAGAAGAGGACCAGAGAAAATCTAGTTAGGAACCACACTGCCAGGGACAAAGCATGTGGACAAACACACACACACACACACACACACACACACACACACATCTTTGATAGCTCAGCTTGTAGTGCTCTAAGAGTAATTCCCTTGAGCATCCTGATCCCAACTTGGTTAAAGGATTAAAGTTTTCCTTTGGATGGGGGGGGGGAAACATGTTTTGTTTAATTTTTTTCTATCCTTGAAGCTCTACTTTGTGTAGAAAGGGTTAATGCTTAAAGGGTCCCAGTGTTAGCATGTAGTTTCCCTTTTGAAAGGCAATGTTACATACTGGAAAGAGCATTTGATTTTAAGTCAGAGGTTCTGGGTCCAAATACTAGCTTGGCTCCTCACTACCTGGGTGACTTAGACAACTCAATATACCCCATGGGCTTTATTTTCCACTTCTGTAGAATGAGGGAGCTAGACTTCAAATTTGTTGAATGCCAGGACTTCTAAGGCCTTAGACATAGGATATGTAGAAGTAGAATTCTACAAAACAAAGACACAATTTTGCTTTAGACTCAAGAGTTCTTAATTTTTTTTCATGTCTTGGATCTCATAGGAAGCCTGACAAAGCCTATGGACCCCTTCTCAAAATAATGTTTTTAAATGTGTAAACTACAATAAATAAATAGGATTACAAAGGAAACCAATTATGTCAAAATATAGTTATCAAAATATTTTTTCTTAAAATTCATTAACCTTTGGTTAATAGCACTTGCAGAGAGAAGTGCTTAATAGGGACCGTAAGGCCAATGAATCATCAGGGGGATTCATAATCCAGGAACAAACATACATATCTAGTATAAATTGAAATACAATGCACAGGGACCATCTGCTGAAATTATTAGCTCAATTACATAAAAATATTTCAAAAAATGACTTCTACATAATGAACATAGACTCCTTAACAGTTTTCCTAAAAATACAAGTCACACAACTCTTCCTGTGAAGAAGGTTATAAGGGATTATTATCAGTATTTGATCTAGTGGGGCTTGCCTATCCAAGAGATCATGTGGACCCCTAGCAAAGAGAAAAAAAAGGAAAATAAAGGAAATAAAAAAGCTTCAAGGCCAACTCTCTTCTCCTAGACCTAACTTCAGAGTGGATCGGAGCCATGGAGGAAAGGATTGGGTCAAGATACTCCTTCATGGTCTCCTGGAAAAGAAGAGAATTGGGGCTAACCTTCTTTTGGGCCATCAGAAGAGAAGATAAAAATTTGCAATAGCATCCAGAGGCTACTGCTTCCATGCCAGAAGGAAGAAAGAGACAAGAAGAAAGAAATGACAGAAGGACTCTTCTGAAATAGGTCCGAGGATCCACTTACTACTTCTGATCATATCTGGTCATGTCTACTCAAGACTATATCTCTGGCCTGTCAGCCAACATTTTGGATCAAGATGGCTGAGACACCATCTAAGGAACAGTCCAGGCCAAATGATTCATTGAGGGCCACAGTGCCCTGGGGAGAGTGTCAGACTTAGAATCAGGAAGATATGATTTCTGAACTGTGTGGCCCTAGGAAAGTCACTTAATCTATCTCAGTTTCAATTATTTTTCTTATAAAATGGGGATAATAATTGCACCTACCTCACAGAGTTGGTGTAGGGGTACAGTGAGATAGTATATATAAAGCACTTTGCAAACTTTAAAGCATTCTATAAATGTTGAGTATTATCATTTGCAATAGGAATTTGTTCCCTTGATCCAATGACTTATGGGAACTCTTTGTATTGCTGGAGATAAAGCAAAGAAGAGAATGCTCCCTCCCCATTCAAACCACTAGAAAATGTCAGCTGCCATCTTGGCTATTACCAAGGATGGCAAGCAGCTAAGGAAGCTTAGTTATACAAAAATCCCTTACATTTCTTAGCATTTAACAATGCTACAAGGCTTCATTTAATGGAGAAAGTAGGGCTTAAGATAATACATAAAGAGTCAGAAAGGACTTTAGAGATCATCTAAGTCATATCCCTCATTTTATATGAGGTCCAGAGAAATTAAATGACTTGTCAAGGTCACACAGGTAATGTAAGTGGCAAATAAAATTTGAACCCAGGTCCTCTGACTCCAAATCAAGCACTTTACATGGCACCATCCTCTCTCCTGAGGGAGCCTTGAAGGAGAAAGAATAAAGCCACATCCTATTCTTGGCATCAAAAATCTCTTAGATACATCCCTCAGCCACATTAGCCAGGGCATTTAGCTTGTCTGGGTGCCAATCCTTCCACCAACAAGTGAAAATGTATTATCATAACACCTACTCTGAACTTGAGAAATGTTTGGAGAACTATAAGAGAAAGTCCCTAGGCAGCTTATTCACTCCGACTAGGAAGGCAAGAGGTGCACACAAAAATGACATTGAAAGCAACAAAGCTCAGCGCTTTGGTTTTTAATGAGAGGAAGATAATGCTAGGAGAAGACTGGGGAAAGGGGAAAGCAGAGACATTTAAAGCCGCCTCTGATGAAAGGAACTGAGTGACTCAGATGTGAGGAGAGGTGGGTGAGATGGAAAAAAGAGTGGAGGTAATGAGGCAGCAATCATAGAGAGAGAAGGGGGAAAAGAGCATGTATAAAGACAGAGAATCACATTACTAGGCAGGCAGGGAAAGAGGGAGAAATTTCTTGTTGAGATGGGGTCAATGTAGATCATCTCTCTCTCCTCCTTCTCTTCCCCCATCTGTTAGAGGGTTTGCGATCATCTGTGGGATGGAGGTGGGGGGAATGACACTAGAGACCTGGACAGACAAAAAGCATATGATAAAATAGTGGACAGAGCCCTGAATTGAAAGTCAGAGCCCCTGAGTTGGAAT
Organism: Vombatus ursinus; assembly: GCF_900497805.2. NCBI lineage: Eukaryota > Metazoa > Chordata > Mammalia > Diprotodontia > Vombatidae > Vombatus > Vombatus ursinus. Next base: position 29,278,876 of record NW_020954564.1, read on the forward strand.
CTCAATTTTACCACTTGTTGGATGTGTGACCTGGGCAAGTCACTTAATACCTCTGGACCTCAGTTACCTCATCTGTTAATTGAGGTGGGTGAGGACTAAGAAATCTTTGAAATCTATTACAGCTCTAAAATCCTATGATATTTTCCCAGATGTGGGATTCAGATGAATGACTACTACCCATTCCAAAAAACAAGAGAAAATTTATGTGGGGCCTGGAAAAAGCTTGTGAAATAACCGCCTAGTCCTTCTCAGCAGGACGTTTTTCCATGAGTTGCATGTACATTCTTTGGGATACAGCCCCAAATTTTTCCTAAGACTAAACAGTCAGAATACTTGAACATCAGAGCAGTCTAATAAATATAGAAGGTAGAGGCTTGCAGGATGCAAACAAGAGCTCCTTGGGTATAAAGGGTCACCCTAAACCACAAACTGTTAAACTTGTCCCTCTATACTCAAAACCCAGACTCACTCTGGATAATCAACAGCCTATTTGAGCACCTACTGTGTGCTCATTCCTATGCTAGGCTTGTTCTTGTACTGTTGGAGGGATCTAAAAGAGAAAAGTCCCTGCTTAGAGAGATCGATGTGGGCTGGAAACAGAGAAAGCGTCAAGAAGAGATGGAAATTGACCTTTAAGGATGGATAGAATTTGTGCCAAAGGTGAGAGGGAAGGAGGGAGGTGTTGCAGGCTAATCTGAGACATGAGAAAAGGAATGAAGGCAGTGATATATGACAGCGTGGATGGATGTGAGAAGATAACATAGGTCTGACTATCAATGCAAAATATTTTCTCTCTTTGAGCCCCAAGATCTACCTTCTCATAAACTAAAAGGAAAATAAAAGGTATAGAACAGGAAAAAAGCAGGAGGAGAAATAAGATTAGAGATGTGGAAAAATACCTCTTGATATACCCCTTGAGCACAAAAATCTGCCTTCTTCACTGCAATTCAAGTTCAAGACATTTATAAAGGGCTTACAGTGTTTAAGGAACTGTGCCAGGCACTGGGAATACAAAGAGAAAAGTGAAATAGACCTTGATCTCAAGGGGCTTACACTCTACTGAAATGTAGAAATTAATCAACGCTATAGTTGGAGATAAGAGGGGGGTAAAAAAAAGTTGTGATACTAGGTGTCCATTTTTTTTCTTAAATAAGCTGAATGTGATTCCTCTAGGGAGAAATAAGGAACATAGCACTCTTGGGAAACATTGATTGATAGAAGAACCAGAGGTGTTTTCTCACAAACCTGACCTGAGCTCTGCTCATCATCAACATCTCTGAAATGGCTTGGCCTGGCTCATTGGCATAGTAACTATAGCACTGAATTTAGAATCCAGAAGCCCTGAGATGGAATCCTTCCTCAGACCTGGGCACAAGTTCCTCTTCTAAATTGGAAAAGAATTTGTACAACCAGTCTCTCTGATAAGGGCCTCACTTCTAAAATATATAGAGAATTAAGTCAAATTTACAAGAATACAAGTCATTCCCCAATTGATAAATGCTCAAAGGATATGGACAGGCAGTTCTCAGATGAAGAAATTAAAGTCATCTATGGCCATACGGAAAAATGCTCTAAATCACTATTGATTAGACAAATGCAAATCAAAACAACCACATCACACCTATCAGATTGGCCAACATGGCAAAACAGAAAAATGATAAATGTTGGAGAAGATATGGGAAAATTGGAACACTAATACATTGTTGGTGGAGTTGTGAAATGATCCAACCATTTTGGATAGCAATTGGAACTATGCCCAAAGGGCTATAAAAATGTGCATACCCTTTGACCTAGCAATAGCACTTCTAGGGCTATATCCCAAAGAGATCATACAAATGGGAAAAGGACCCACATTTACAAAAAATATTTATAGCAGCTCTTTTTGTGGTGGCAAAGAACTGGAAATTGAGAGGATGCCCATCAATTGGGGAATGACTGAACAAGTTGTGGTATATGAATGTAATGGGATACTATTGTGCTATAAAAAATGATGAACAAGTAGACTTCAGAAAAACCTGGAAAGACTTGTATGGTCTGATGCTGAGTGAAGTGAACAGGACCAGGAGAACATTGTACGCAGTAACAGCCACTTTGTGTGATGACTAATATTGATAGATTTGACCCTTCTTAGCAATAAAAGGATCTAAGACATCTCCAAAGGCCTCATGATGGAAAATGCTATCCATATCCAAAGAAAGAACTATGGAGTTTGAATGCAGATCGAAGCATACTATTTGCTATTTTTTTCCTTCTGTTATGTTTTGTTTCCTCTTTCTGGTGGTTCCTCCTATTGGTTCTAATTCTTACTTACAATATCACTAATGTGAAAATATGTTTAATAGGAATGCATATGTATAGCCTATATCAGATTGCGTGCTCTTTTGGGGAGGAAGGTGGGGAGGGAGGGGGAGAAAAATTTAAAACTCAAAAGCTTATGGAAGTGGGGGCAGTGGATAGAACACTGGCCCTGAAGTCAGGAGGACCTGAGTTCAAATCCAGCCTCAGACCAAACACCTGACACTTAGTAGCTGTGTGACCCTGGGCAAGTCACTTAACCCCAATTGCCTAAAAAAAAAAAAAGCTTATGGAAGTGATTGTTGATAATTCAAATAAATTAATTTAAAAAAAAAAAACAATTTCCTCTTCCGTAGTGTGAGAGAGTTGGACTCAGTGTCTTCTGAAGGTCCCTTCCAGCTCTAAATCTATGATTCAGTCTTTTTACCAAAGAAGAGATGTTTCTGCTCCACTTACATCTTATCTCTTCCCATATCTTTCCGTGTTTTGAATGCTTCACATTTGTTCTTCATGCTATTCCCTGGCCTCTTTTCTCTTTGGAGAGAACTGTCCAGGCAGCCCACCTATCAAAACCATAATTGCTCAGGGCCTAACAGAGTTGAGAAATGAAGCAAAATGCTAACCTCTGCTAGTCCTGGTCTCTCTGCTAAGCACTTCTTCTCTTTTTTCTAAGCTACCAGTAAGACACCCATACTGAGACTAAGGGCCCAGTTGTATTTCCTTGTTTTTGACACTACCGACTTCTTCAATGGCTGGCTTCTTAAGCGCCAGTCAAGAAAGCCAGTTTTGAGCAATTAGCAAAACGTCTCTTGTCTCCACTGGGGTTGGGAGGGTGATATCACAAGCAAGTGATATCACATTTTCTGAGCACATTTAATGGTTTGTCATATGAGATACAGTTGAAAGAAGTGGTTGTGTTTAAACTTAGGGAGGTCTCTATCTACAAAGATTTGAAGAGCTACTACATGGAAGAGAGATTCTACTAATGGACTCAACCCCAGAAGGAGCAGGGAGTAGGTGGGCAGCTTTCAGTTCAAATAAGAAAGAACTCTCTAGCAATAGAGAGTCCTTCCTACTCCCACAGCCTCCCCTTCCACCATTATAATGATCTCGCCAGCAGTCTCACACAGCACTTGCTTTTGAAATTCTTCAGTGTACTTGTATAATGTACTTTTCGTATTTGGCTCTTATCTCCTACTAGAATGTAAACTCCCAAAAGACAAGGTCATGGGGATCGTCAGTTTAGAGTCGGAAGGAACCTCAGAAGCCAAGGAGTCCGATTCCCTCATTTTATAGATGAGTAAACTGAGGTCCAGTGAGGTTAAATGACTTGCCCAGGATTATTCAACGAAAAAGTGTCTAGGATGGTATTTGAACCCAGGGCCTCTGATTCTATTGCCAGTGACCTTTCCACTCTATCACTCTCCCTCTTTTTCTAAATTTTATAACTACCCTGTACCCCAATAGCATGCTTAGCATGTTTTGTTGTCGTCCAATCCTTTCAAGTCATGTCCGAATCTTTATGACACGATTCGGCATTTTCTTGACAAAGATACTGGAGTGGCTTGCCATTTTCTTCTCCAGTTCATTTCATAGACGAGGAAACTGAGGCGAACAGGGTTAAATGACTTGCCCAGGGTCAACAGATAATAAGTGTCTGAGGCCAGATTTGAACTTGCATCTTCCGGACTCCTGGCCCTATCCACTGTGCAACCTGGCTGCCCTGGTGCTTTTCATATACCGGGCACTTAATAAATATCAAATGAATTATTTTAGAGCTGGACACCAATAGAATCTCATTAAGTAACAGAGATTGTATAAGGTAGTAAGTTTCTCATCACCAGAAATGTTCAAGTGGAGGCTGGTTGGCCATTATTTACCTGAAGAGTTGTAGAAGGGAGTCATGGATCAAATGGGGGAGGGGAGGTGGACTAAATAACTTCTGTGGTCCTTCCCAGCTCTGGGAGACTGTGATTCTAAAGATCTTATTCTATTATTCCTTGAGAGTTGGGTTTTTTCCCCCAACAGATGGGGAAATTAGGGACCCTCCAGGAAAGGAACTTTTCCCAAATTGAACAATGAGTCACTGGCAGAATTTGGAACAGAATACCGATCTTTTGACTACTAATCAAACACATCCTCTTCCAGCTTCTTATGTTGTCCCACCTAGTCCCACGTGCAGATCCCCCACATTCACACATACAGAACACTCAGTGAATACTTGACTGAATGAATGAAAATCGATATTTATGTAGAGCCTTACCATTTACAAAACACCACTTCGAGGTAAGTAATGTGTCCCCGTTTCACAGATGAGAAAACTAAAGGTCAGAGAAATGAAGTGACTTACCCAGGATATCTGATAAGTATCAGAGCTAGAGCTCACACTCAGTCAGACAGAAAAGAAGAAACCTTAGGAAAAAAGCTCTGACTCCAGCTTCAAAGGACCTGGGTTCAAATACAGCTTCTGACACTTACTTCCTGTCTAACTTTGGGTAAGTGATAACCTCTGTGAGCCTCAGTTCCTTCAACTATAAAATGAGGAGACTGGACTAGATGGCCTTTAAGGACCCTTCTGGCTCCAGATCTCTGATCTTGTGACAGAACGCCAAGAGCAGTTCCATCATTCTGTCTCATGAATTAACTTCAGTAGGTAATGCAGAGCTGTATTTCAGTTTCTAACTATCCCTCCCCCAGCAAAAAAACAAAAAACAAATATAAACAACCCTTTAAAAGAAGCCTATTCTTTCATAATTCTGGATTGTATCTATTCTTGTTTCCCTGTTTCCTTTAAGATTATGAATGATAACAGGTGACTTTTAATAAGCACATCTCCATCTGGGCCTCTGAATCCAACTGGCCAGTGTCCTGTGGAATGCGGTAAGGAGAGGGAGAAGAACAAACAGAGCAAATCTAATGACTGGGGAGGTGTGAGCTGTGAATCACAGGGCAGTCTGTGGGAGGAAGCTGATCGATGGCGAAGGGAATTGTGACCTTTAAGAAACAACTTCAAATATGACTAAACATCAGAAGCTTCAGGGGGAAAAAAGCCCTTTGGGAACTGTTCTCAGATGCACCCTCAGGAAACATTTGAATTTCTTTGTGTGTTTATTGACTGAACAGTTGTGGAATTAGACACCCTTGGGAATTTGCCCTTAATTGTTGGAGGGTTTTCAACGTTTCATTTTATCTTCCAAGCTCTGAAATCTATACTTTTTAACCTAAGATCTGGGATTTTTTCCTTAATATTAAAAAAAAAACTCTATTTCAATATAATCAGTCACCTTCATAATCCTATTATTTTAGGTATCTAAAAGAATTATTCTGAGAAGATGTCCATAGGTTTCACCAGACTGCCAGAGAAGGGCATCACACAAACAAGATTAAGAACATCTGTTTTCAATTGTTCTTTCAATTAAGACAAAAGGGGTGTGTGTGTGAGTGTGTGTCTGTGTGTGTGTGTGTCCTTATAGTAGTAGTAGTAGTAGTAGTAGTAGTAGTAGTAGTAGTAGTAGTAGTAGTAGCAGTAGCAGCAGCAGCAGCAGCAGCAACAGCAGCAACAGCAGTAGGACAGAATTTGCTAATTCTGCTGTTTGAAATATCCCAGCTGCCTAAACGAGTGTTTCAGCCCTAGCACTAACCATATTACTTTTCTTTGCCTCATAGCATCAGCTTTCCAAGTGCCCAGTTTTATTTTCAATTTCCCCCTCTTCAGACTCATCCAAGCCCTTTTTTTTCTTATAGACTTCTGCTCCAGTAAGAGATAAGGCACCTTGTTGTCATGGAAACAGCCACATATGTCCCCATGCAAACGCCTATGGAGGAAGGAGGAAAGAAAGGATGTTCTCCTCGCTACCATAGCAACAGAACCACCTGGCAATAGTTTCAGACACTCCATAAATACTAACATTGTCAGGAAAGGAAAGAACAGTTGGAGGTGGCTTCTTTGAAGTTAGACCTATCCTAGGTCTGTGAACAGAGAAGTTCAGCTCGTATGGGCAGCCATCATTCTTTATTCTTATAGTGTTAAATGAAAAATGAAGTCTCAAAGTGGTCAACTAGCATGCCAGAATGGCCATCTTGGCAGAATCTATAGTGTCCATATTCTAGATCCAATAAAAACAATACAACTCTGAGTTCATTATGGTTCTAAATCCTGGGGCCATTCAATTCTAAATTGTCACCTCACCAGACTATTACCACTTGAACAATCAACGACCAACCTGTATTAAGTACCAATTACATACAAGGCTCTGTGCTAAAGACAGGTAGATATGATACAGATTCTGCTTTCAGGGCACTTATAACATAATAAGGGTAAAAATAACTGACTCAAGATAGAGCGTTAAAATCTTTCTGATACAAAGGAGGGATCCAGGAATAATTCTATTAGAAATCTAAGGTTAGAGAGATCACTTTCACTTGGGGAGTCAGAAATGGCTTCATAGACAAGGCTGAGCTGAGCTGAGCTGAGCCTTGAAATATGAGAGGAATTTCAAAATATATAAATGTGAAGTGGGTGGGAGAGGAGTCCATTCCAGAGATGGGGAACAATGTGAACAAATACAAGAAACATCAGAGTGAAAATGGGATGAACAACATTCCCTTTAGTTTGCCTGGAACACAAAGGAGAATTAATATGAGGTAAGACTGATCAGATAAGTTGGCTCCAGAGTGTAGAGGATCTTTAATGTCACTCAGGAGTTCACACTTCTAATTTGGTAGGAAACTAAAAAATAAAACTAAGAGCTGGTTTTATGAAAAAACCAATAAAATAGATAAACCTTTGGTTAATCTAATTTTAAAAAAGAAAGAAGAAAACCAAATTACTAGTATCAAGAATGAAAACGGTGAAACTACCACCAAGGAAGAGGAAATTAAAACAACAATTAGAAATTATTTTGCCCAACTATATGCCAACAAATTTGACAATCTTAGTGAAATGGATATATATTTACAAAAATATAAATTGCCCAGATTAACAGAAGAGGAAGTGAAATACTTACATAACCCCATCTCAGAAAAAGAAATTGAACAAGTCATTGATGAACTCCCTAGGTAAAAATCTCCAGGGCCAAATGGATTTACATGCGAATTCTATCAAACATTTAAAGAACAATTAATTCCAATACTATATAAACTATTTGGTAAAATAGGTAAAGAAGGAATCTTACCAAATTCTTTTTATGATACAAATATGGTGCTGATACCTAAACCAGAAACAGTCAAAACAGAGAAAGAAAATTATAGACCAATTTCTCTAATGAATATAGATGCAAAAATTTTAAACAAAATATTAGCAAATAGATTACAGCAACTTATCACATGAATAATACACTATGACCAGGTAGGATTTATACCAGGAAAGCAGGGCTGGTTCAACATAAGGAAAACTATCAGCATAATCCATCATATCAACACCAAAACTAACAGAAACCACATGATCATCTCAACAGATGCAGAAAAAGCTTTTGACAAAATACAACACCCATTCCTATTAAAAACACTAGAGCACATAAGTATAAATGGAGTCTTTCTTAAAATAATATATAGCATCTATCTAAAACCTTCAGCAAGCATAATATGTAATGGGGACAAGCTAGAAGCATTTCCAATAAGATTGGGGGTGAAACAAGGATGTCCATTATCACCACTGTTATTCAACATCATACTGGAAACATTTGCTTTAGGAATAAGGGAAGAAAAAGACATTGAAGGCATTAGAATAGGCAAAGAAGAAACAAAGCTATCACTCTTTGCAGATGACATGATGTTATACTTAGAGAATCCCAGAGAATCAAGTAAAAAACTACTTGAAATAATAAACAACTTCAGCAAAGTTGCAGGCTATAAAATGAACCCACAGAAATCACTGGCATTTCTATATATTACCAACAAAGCCCAACAGCAAGAGATAGAAAGAGAAATTCCATTTAAACTTACTGTAGACATTATAAAATATTTAGGAGTCTACCTCCCGAAACAAACCCAGGAACTCTATGAGCAGAATTACAAAACACTTTTCACGCAAATAAAATCAGATCTAAATAATTGGAAAAACATCAGTTGCTCATGGGTAGGCCAAGCTAATATAATAAAAATGACAATTCTACCTAAGCTAATTTACTTATTCAGTGCCACACCAATCAAACTACCAACAGATTATTTTATAGAATTAGAAAAAATAATAACAAGATTCATTTGGAAGAACAAAAGGTCCAGAATATCAAGAGAACTAATGAAAAGAAATGCAGAGGAAGGTGGCCTAGCCATTCCAGATCTTAAATTATATTATAAAGCAGCAATCATCAAAACTGCTTGGTACTGGCTAATAAATACAATGGTGGATCAGTGGAATAGGTTAAGTATGCAAGACACAGTAGTCAATGACTATAGTAATATATTATTTGATAAACCCAAAGACCCCAGCTTCTGGGATAAGGACCCACTCTTTGAAAAAAACTACTGGGAAAGCTGGAAGAGAGTATGGCAGAAACTAGGCATAGACCAAAATCTCATACCATATACCAAAATAAAGTCAAAAGGGGTACATGATTTAGATATAAAGACTGATACTATAAGCAAACTGAGAGAGCAAGGAATCATTTACCTGTCAGATCTATGGAGAACAGAAGAATTCATGACCGAACAGGAGATAGAGAACATTACAAAAAGCAAAATAGATAATTTTGATTACATTAAATTGAAAAGTGTTTGCACAAACAAAGCCAATGCAACTAAGATTAGAAGGAAGGTAGAAAATTGGGAAAGAATTTTTACAACCAGTCTCTCTGATAAGGGCCTCATTTCTAAACTATATAGAGAATTAAGTCAAATTTATAAGCATACAAGCCATTCCCCAATTGATAAGTGGTCAAACGATATGAACAGACAGTTCTCAGATGAAGAAATTAAAGCCATCTATAGTCATATGAAAAAATGCTCTAAATCACTATTGATTACAGAAATGCAAATCAAAACAACTCTGAGGTACCACATCACACCTATCAGAATGGCCAACATGACAAAACAGGAAAATGATAAATGTTGGAGAAGATGTGGGAAAATTGGAACACTAATGCATTGTTGGTGGAGTTGTGAAATGATCCAACCATTTTGGAGAGCAATTTGGAACTATGCCCAAAGGGTTATAAAAATGTGCATACCCTTTGACCCAGCAATAGCGCTTCTAGGGCTATAATCCTAAAGAGATCACACAAATGGGAAAAGGACCTACATGTACAAAAATATTCATAGCAGCTCTCTTTGTGGTGGCAAAGAATTGGAAATTGAGAGGATGCTCATCAATTGGGGAATGGCTGAGCAAGTTGTGGTATATGAATGCGATGGAATACTATTGTGCTATAAGAAATGATGAACAGGCTGACTTCAGAAAAACCTGGAAAGACTTGTATGGTCTGATGCTGAGTGAAGCGAGCATAACCAAGAGAACGTTGTACACAATAATAGCCACGTTGTGTGATGACTAATATTGATAAACTTAACCCTTCTTGGCAATACAAGGATCTAAGACATCTCCAGAGGCCTCGTGATGGAAAATGCTATCCACACCCAAAGAAAGATCTATGGAAGCCAAATTGTTATTTTTTTTCTCTTCTGTTGAGTTTTGTTTCCTCTTTCTGATGGTTCCTCCTACTGATTTTAATTTCTACTTACAACATCACTAATGTGAAAATATGTTTAATATGAATGTAAATGTATAGCCTATATCAGATTGTGCGCTGTCTTGGGGAGGGTGGTGGGGAGGAAGGGGGAGAAAAATTTTAAACTCAAAAGCGTATGAAAGTGATTATTGATAAATCAAAATAAATTAATAAAAAAAGAAAATACATAATATCTAGATGACATTCTATCAACAAACCTCAATTACACTCTCCTATCAATGCACATAGTGTCAGTGGGGAGAATAGACACACACCTAAAATCCTAAGGGATGAAAAACACACATGTTGAAAGAACTAATGTGGCTAGGGCAACACAGAATTCTGGAATTGTAGACTTACAGCGTCCTCTTCTGTTGGAACTGTCCATAAAAGTTCCTTGATGAATGATGGGGCACTAATGATAGACTCCTAAAATGAATATAGCTGCTGTGTTGAACAGACACTGCTAGGCTAAGCTAATCTATGTTACGGTTAACTAACGCTACACCGAACATGACATAGTTGATATTGAATTATTGATCCACTGCGCTGCTCCCAAACTGTTCTTCTGCTCAACTGGACTAACCCCGCAACAACAAATGTAATATCCATCTCTTCAAGCTTCTGGCTTGACATTTCACAAGGCTTCATCTAAATCATCATGTTCCTTGAGGAAGAGGCAATGACCTTCATCCTAAAGTTGTCAAAAGCCTTTTCAACTCTTCTTCTTTGCAGGTTTCTTCTGATCCTTCTCCTCTAGGAGACAGCAAGTGGCAATGCAGAGTAATGTATTTCATCTTCTCTCTTCCTTCCTCTTCTTCCCAGCAGCAAATCGTGATGGTGAGCAGAGTATATTCTTGCTAACAGTTACTCCCAAAGGACTAAGTCATAATAGAAAGCAGGACGTGATCTCTTTATTGTCTTCTCAGCAGGAGGTGGAAGTAGAGAGCCCTCTGCCTATCTACATAAACAGTGGATCAGTGGAAGTGGAGGAGGGAGGGAGGGGCGGGGCAGCAGGGGTGGAGTGAGTGGGGAGGGAGCTAAAGGTGGGAGGGAGACAGAGAGAGACAGGGACAGCATCTCTCAACTCCATGTATTTTTATTGACTGTCCTCCATGCCTTTCTCTCTTCACCTCTGCTTCTTGGATTCCCTGACTTCCTTTAAGCATCAGTTAAAATACCACCTTCAGTGAGAAGTCTTTCTCAATCCCTCTTAATACCAATGCCTCCTCTCTGAGATTGCTTCCAATCCACCCTGTATATATCTTATTTGTACATAGTTGTTTGCTTGTTTTCTCCCCCATTAGAATGAGCTCCTTGAGGGCAGGGACTGTTTTTTGCCTCTCTTTGTACCCCTAGAATTTAGGGCAATACCTGGCACATGTTGTTCAGTCATTTTTTCAGTCATGTCTGACTCTTCATGACCCCATTTGGAGTTTTCTTGGCAAAGATACTAGGGTGGTTTGCCATTTTTTCCCCCAGTTCATTTTACAGATAAGGAAATGGAGACAAACAAAGTTAAGTGACTTGCCCAGGGTTACCTAGCTAGTAAGTATGTGAGGCCAGATTTGAAGACGGGAAGATGAGTCTTCCTGACTCCAGGCCTGGCATTCTAACTACTGTGCCATCTAGCTGCCCTATAGCTAGCACATAGTAAGAGCCGAATAAATGCTCGTTGACTAGACTGACTCACCTTTGTCAGTTCAGCTCCTAGGTCTTCTCTATAAATAATCTCACATTAGCTTATGGTTAATAACCAAATTCTTATCTTCTCTTTATGGTCAGGTACATTGTATTTGTCTCATCATCACAGAACAGTTCTCACGCCCATATTTCTCCAATTGTTAACCTAAAATTCCTCTAGTTCTTCAACTTACCATATACAAATCACCAACATAGACTATATTCCCCATCTTCTCCAGTGTTCTATAGCAGATGTGTCAAGCATGCAGACCATAGTTCAGCCAGAACCAGATTAAAATGTAATTGGGAAATATTCTACAAAATAAATAGAAATATAATAGAATATAGATTATGTTAATATGTCATTTTCTAAGTCAACACGCATCCCTCAGAGATGCTTATGTACAATTAGTGGCCCGCTCACTATTTGAGTTTGACACCTCTGTTCTATAGCTTATAAAAGCCCAACTTCTATCCCAGAACAGAACTCTGAAGTAGACCACTCAGTAACTGATTCTCTTAGAACTCTGAGGCAAATCCATGTCCCCAGACAAGTGAATTGTCAAGTCAGATGGAACTGAGCAACTGTTTTTCTCAGACTTATTTCCCATACAATCAACTGTCAAAGTCATTCTCTTATAATTATATTCCAGTCATTGCCCAACACAAAACTTGAATGTAACAGGAACTCATTAAATATCTGCGTTTGTCTGGACACAATGGAGGTGGGCCTTAAGCTGGACCTTAAAGGATGGGGAGATTTTGGTTATCTGGAGAAGAAGAGGGAAGGCATTGCAAACAGGAGAAATAGAATGTATAAATATTTTTAGAGAAAGGTCTGTTCAGCTATCAGTTGGAGAATTGCTGAATAAATTATGGCATAAGAATATAATGGAACATTATTGAGCTGTAAGAAATAGCAAAATGGAGAGATCTTATGGAAGTGAATGTTGAAAACTGAATATAAATAAATAAATTTTTAAAAATTTAAAAAAAAAGAAACAGCAAAAATGGCTAGATTTGGAGAAATCTAGGAGGGTTATATGAACTGAAACAGAATGAAATGATCAGAACCAGGAAAATAAGGTATTCAATGACTGTAACATTGTAAAACCAGTAGAACAATATATACAATAACTTCAATATTGTAAATGAAAACTGCAAAACACTTAAAATCTATGATCAATGCAATGACTATTCACAGTTCCAGAAACCCAATGATGGGTCATACTTCCCACTTCTTGACAAAGAGGTGAGGGGCTAGAGATGCAGAATGAGACTGACATTTTCAAACATGACCAATATGTGTATTTCTTTCTTGTAATATACTTACTTGCTATAAAAGAGGATTTGGGGAGGGGCAGGGGTGAGGAGAGTAGAGGATAGTGATAGTGATACTAAAAAAGGAAGAAAAGAAAGAAAAAAATCATTAATGAATCAATAGAAAAATAAACAAAAGGGAGGAAAATGTATTTCAGAAGGGGCCCAGAAAAACATAGAAGTGTTGGAACTACCATGTTAAATTTGAAATATAGCCCCCAAACCAAGCTATAAATAGTAGTGATTCATAGCTTTGTATGAAGTCTTCTTTTTTCATTTCTTCTTAGTATTGGGAAATGTTCACAGTTGTTGTTTGCCAAGTTCATACTAATAAAAAGGAGGACGGGGAATGTAAAAGGTCTTTTCAGGAGACGGTGACTCACATAAGCTGACTGGGGACTTAGATAATGGTAGGCTTAGTATTTTAGGGTTGAAATGGAGCCTAGAGATCATCTAGCCCATCCTCCTCCTTTTACAAATGGGAAAATTGAGGCTCAGAGAAAGGAAGTGACATGCCCAAGGTCACATAGTGAGTTAGTAGGGAAGCCAGAACTAAAACTGCCTCCCAGTCTATGAATCTCTCCATAGCACCATACTAGCAAGATGGTGAGAATAGAAACCTCTTACCACTCAGTTATCACCCTTGCTTCACTTCCTCCTTGATGTACAGCTTTTCCAGCCCTTGAGAGGGTCTACAGTTACTGCCTAACTAAGCTGAAGAAACAGGAGTGTGTTGTTTTCTGAAAATAAGGTTTGGAAGACCAAACATGACTATTTAGCTGCCTAAATCTTCACGTATAAAAATATTTTCCTTTCTTTACAAAAATCTGATGCTCATTTGTTCATAGGCCATAGCCAACTATTAAATAAATTGGGATGGGGGAGAGAGGAAGGAAAGTGTGGTACTGAGGGTTATTCAACTGCGAAGCCTGGAATGCACTAATCAAAAATTATACACTAGGCTTTCTGGCTGCCCACTCCTGTGAACGGCTTGTCTCCACACTTTACTCTGTGTAACATGTTTACTGAGGAGCTGAAATTGCTCGCAAAGAGAACTAGCTGTCCAGTTCTCTCATTCTACCTGAAAAGGTGTGTGTGTGTACAGGCCAGGAATCAGAGAAGTCAGTTTCTTTTTTTCTCCCTGGTTGGAGACAACCCAGGTGTTTCCCCAAAGGAAGTGAGAAGAAAGGAAAAGAGGGGGGGGGTCTTCAAAATAGACTGTACCTTGGTGGAGTAGAAGAGATCTCTCCTGACTCCACACTGCCCACACCTGAACTCTGTGCCCAGCATAGGAGAGGAATTCCAATCACCTGGCTCAGTGATGACTCAAGGTTCTTGAAACGTTTTCCCAAAATGATCCTGTTGAACAGGCAATAGATCCATAAATAACTGAAGATAATGCCAGTGGAATAAAATCTCTGGTTGGTTTAACCAGGAAGGCTTAGGGTACAGTCTCAGGAATGGACTGTGTCTTCTTTCTAAGGACTAATCTAAGAACAGGGCAACTAGGGGGCCCAGTGGATAGAGTGCTGGGCCTGGAATTAAGAAGATCCCTCTTCCTGAGTTCAAATCTGGCCTCAGACACTTACTAGCTATGTATCCCTGGGCAAGTCACTTAACCCTGTTTGCCTCAGTTTCCTCATCTGTCAAATGAGCTGGAGAAGGAAATGGCAAACCACTCCAGTATCTTTGCCAAGAAAACCCCAAATGGGGTCACAAGGAGTCAAACACAACTTAAATAACTGAACAACAACCAAATCAGAGTACATAAAAGTTCACCACTAATGAATCAGCTTCATCATCTCACACCTAGACAAATGCAGTAGTCTGCTGATTAGTCAACCTGCCACATGTCTCCTCTCACTCCAGTCCATCTTCCACTCAGCCACCAGTGATTTTCCTAAAGTGTCAGTCCAAGCATGTCACCCTCATACTCAGTAAGTTACAGTGGCTTCCTGTCACCTCCAAGATCAAATTCAAAATAGCATTTTAGAGATTACATTATGAAGGGCCAAAGCCCATCATAACCTAGCTCCTCCCCAAGCTTTGCAGTCTTCTCACACCTCCCACCCCTCCACGTACCCTCTGATTCAGTGACACTTGTTCTTCCTTGAACAAGACACTTCATCTCTCAACTCCCAGCATTTTCACTGGCTGCCCTCCACACCTGGAATACTCTTGACAGAGTGAGGGCAAAGAGGATAGAAGGGGCTAAGAACCATACCACCTTTAGACTCTTTTTTGAAAATTTGCTTATTTGTTGCAACTCTACGTGTGAGATCCTCATCCATAACATTGCTCTAAAGGAATTGAATCATGTTGATCTTGGAATTCTTATTTTAAATGGAACCAGAAATGTATGACCTGAAAAAAAGATGCACTCATTTCATATAACAAGTATGAGGGATAATGGGTAGACTAGCCTATGGCCTCCATTGATATCTAGGCAATGTAAAGAAAATCTGATGAGGTCCTAGCACTTTGGGTTTAATCCTTGAGATAAATGTAAGGAAGGAAATGGATGAGGATTATATAGGCAGGAATGGGTGGGTTATAATCTGCTTAGTTGGAAGGAATAACATTGACAATATCATAGTACCATTGGAATATTGAAGAATTAGGGTCACATAACGGTCTGCAAGGGTCCCAGGACCTCTGGCAAAGGCATACCCAAGAAGGTAAGGAAAGGATAAGAAAGTGATGTCCAGGACACATCTGCCACTGACCATGAGACAACAGTTAGGAGTATAACGTAACTTAGAACCTCCAACACCTTGCAATACAACCTACAGCACAGAACTCTCTCTAAGATACAATGCAGGGAAACAAATACAAGAGGGAAGCTAACCAGCTAACTAAACTCCATACAGCAACCTGGACCTGCTATCCAGAGGTCTTGCTTGGTTCTTTGATTTTTCCTCCTGATAGCACAGTCAGCTTTGCAATAGGGGGTCCAGATCAGCAACATCAGTTGAGAAACTAGGAGATGTCAAGGGGGAGAGAAGGGTGGAAAGAATGACCAGTGCCTTCATTGAGGTAGTTGGCAGTAACAACTATCTTCCTGCTCTACAGATTGATTGCTCTGCCTTCCCAAATAAGATAACAACTGAAGGGAAGTGATCCTCTAATCTAGTTCCACAGTGATCACTTTCTTTCCTGTTCATCATCTAAATGCAATAGATGTGCTGTTACCCCCAATGGATGTAAGTGTAGGGGCAAAGTCAAAGGGAAGAAAGTCCCAATTATGAGTCCATAGCCCAATTTTCCTAAAATGAAGCCCTACCCACAATTTCATTTTCTTGTATTTTCAATATATACAATGGACTAAAGAGCAAAACCTATTTGACAGTGGATACAACCTTATTTTTAGAGTTTTCTGCTGCTAAATGTGCCATTTAGCAGCCTATACTGGCCTCAGAATCCAGAGCCAATGACCTACTTTGACCTACATTCCAATATCATAGATCATAGATTTAGAGATAGAATGGAGTTTAGATATCAGGTCCACCCCTCTATATTATAGATGAGGAAACTGAGGCTGGAAAAGACTGAGTGAAGGTCACATAACCTGTAAGTGTCTGAGGCAGGAGACTTCAAATCCCACATTCTATCCACTGCACCACCAACTTCTGTCTAAGTGCTTGCCCTCAGTCCCATTTCTTCTAGGATCAGGATGATTCTCTCAGATTCTCAACACATGCTGATTAGCTGAGATAGATAGGCTACCTCTGAGGATCAAGCTAGTGAAATGATCCCAAGAAATGGAAGAGAAGCCAGGACATTTGAAGGGAGGAGGGTGAGGGTAGGGGGATGTTTTGCTTTTATGAATAGGCAGCTTTCTAAAGAGCTGAAAGTTATTTCCATTCCTTTTCATCACTGAATAATACTCAATAATCTGACTGTAGCTCCAGCAGAATGTGTCACTTAGATGGGCTAGACTAAATAAAATTTAAAGTCTGGCCTCAGCTCTAAGATTTATCTGCAAACGTGACTAACAGCTTTATACACATCACAAAAAATCTGTTTTGAATCAGGTGTCACCTTAGACTGAAAAGCTTTTGTTTAATTTGGGTTATCTAGGGTTTGTTGTTGGGTAGTGGGGTTTTTTCTTTAATTCTCTCTTTTTATAGCTGTAGATAATCTTTCTTCCATAGAAGGGCACAGAAGTGTAACTGTATTTATGGTTCAGACTTAGTATACAGTAATCACTCAGGGAATATCTGTGAAATAATAATTCACTAAAAGGGAGCATAAATAGCCTTACTGAAAATATTTCTTCTTCATGGCTTACTTAGATAAAGGGTGAGCAAAGTCAGTCAGTCAACTAGTGTTTATTAAACTCTTACTGTGTGCCGAGCACTATGCTAAGGTCCACAATTCCTTTCTAAGTAAACTAGAAAGAAAACTATATGTCTAGTACTATGCAAATTACAGGCAGCTAGATGGCACAACAGATAGAGCACTAGGCCTGGAGTCAGGGAGACTCACCTTCCTGAGTTCAAATCCAGCCTCAGACACTTACTAGCTATGTGACCCTGGGCAAGTCACTTAACTTTTTGCCTAAGCTTCCTCATCTGTCAAATGAACAGGAAAAAAAGGAAACGGCAACCCATTGCAGTACCTTTACCAAGAAAACCCTAAATGGGGTCACCAAGAGTCAGACATGACTGAAAAACAACCAAACAACAACAACGTGAATTATAAAGAAAGATGAAATGGAACCAAGTCAAGGGAGAGAGCGACCCAAGAGTGAACGTGTCTGAGGATTACTGTTCTCAGTGGGGAATGGGAAGAAGGAGGTCAAGATGAGTTTTTTAAACCTAGAAAATGAAAACATATATATAATACATATATAAACATATTATATAAAACATATATGTACATACATATATACAAACATACATGCATATGTGTGTACACACACACACATACACACACACACACACACACACACACATACTCCTGTTTACTCTTTTGTATCCAAGGCTAGTTATTATTATTGATAAAACAAATGCCTCCAATGAGGACCTTTTTTATTAGCAGATATGTTGAGGACAAATACCCTAGTTAAGTAGTTTGGGTAACAAGTAGAGGCTGCCAGACATTTTACTCCACTGCAATCACCTTCACTCACTGTGAATATATTACTTAATTCTCAGGGTCATTGTTTGCAATCCTGAGCTGGTTAAAGCTTTGGCAGTCTAAATAGACTCAGTGGGTTCCCTTCCTTCCTTGTTTCTGTTCTTGCATTAAAGAGAATGTTTGGGAAAGCTGCCCTAGGGCTGAGTTGTCCTGCTTGGTGACTGTGTGTGTGAAAATTCACTTCAATCTATTGTATTTAGCCAGTCCCAAACTATGTTTCATATCCTATCAAGTTATATAACAAGACATCAGGACTGACACAGGGCAAATGCATCCTACCATCACTTTCCTATACATCCTCCCTTTCTCTCTCTTATTTTTAGTCTCAGAACAGTAACAAAAACTACTATTGCTATCAGAAAAGGTGTGACAATCTATTTTCCCATGAATCCATTCACAAGCGCTGTGATTGCCCAGATCAAGACTCCCTTCCATGGCCACCAACTCTCCTTTGCCATATTTATTAAATCTTTCTATTAAAGCATAAACTCATTGAAGTCAGGGACTGTTTGACTTTCGTCTTTGTATCCCCATCACTTAGCACAGTGCAGTGTAGGCACTTAATAAATCTTTGCTGATTGATAAACTGGTGTAGATTTAAGCCTGAACCTCAGCTATTACTGTTGTTTAAAATCCATCTCACTGCTAATTTTAATGAGATTGTTACTTTTCAGTCCACTCAGGTAAACTGGTCCAAAGTACCCATTTTTGATGCTGATAAATTTGGTTATTAGATAGATGGCTCTGAAGGTTTTCTATTCTCTTATCTTCCAAAGACTAGTGTTCCTATTAATTAGCACAAACTTTCCTCTCTACCAAGAAGATACAAGAGCATTTGAACCAAGGAAAACTCAATTTTAATTTTTCTTCCAATGGCCTATCCATTAGTGCCCAGACAGATATAATTTCCAAAAGCTTCACAACCATAATAGAAAGAACATTGTATTGGCAGCCAGGAACGTCATAGGTTAGTCTCTATTCTACCACTGAATTCTACACTGCAGTGTGACCTTGGACAAGTCACTTTCGCTCTTTGGGGATCACAGTTTTTTTTTCTATCAGATGGTAATATCAACAACTTGCCACACCTACCCTCAAAGTTGCATAGATCAAATGAAATAATGCCCATGAAAGCCCTTTCAAAAATCCAAGTGTTATACACCAGTATGGAATTGTAATTACTATGATCAGGGGTGAGTTTTAGGTGTTCAGGTGAGCCTGTCTAAGCCTTCTGTCTTCAGAAAGCAGGCAGGGTGTTTTTTTAAAGTATGTAGCCCTGAAAAGGGATATGGTCTCCTCACAAATCTCAATATTAGCTTAAAAGGAGAAGAGTGTATCATTTGGTTTGTCTCCTTTGACTTAGATTTCCAAGGAAGAAGCAGCCAGCTTCCTCTCTACTCCACCCTCCATGTTAGCTCTCCATCACCCACTGTAACCTTTGCAGTCTGCAGGAGCCAGGGTAGAAGGAGACATGCAGAAGGAAGGAAGCTGGGTGAGAATTGGGCTCTTTCCAAGTCTTCTCACCTTGTGAATGAGAGGAGAAAACTTAAAGGAAATTGTTTCAGCAGGTGAGACAGCAGCCTGTCCACAGTTGCAAGGGTCCTTCTCAGTGAGGTGTATGATATTTTGGGCTGACATTGGTGAAATTTCCCTCTCCCTCCTCATCTTTTGCCATCTCTAACAATAATAATCAGTCCCTTCCATTTGTATGGGGCTTTCAGAATTTCAGTTTTCAAAGTACAGTCATCCCTTCCACATCATGGGGGTTAGGTACCCCTTCGATCTTGAAAATCCACATAAAAATTTTTGGCCCTCCTTTCGTACCTGAGAAGTCTGAATTATTATAATAATATTATTACTGAATCATATTAGTATATGAATTATTAAAAGATAAAATATGTTGATATTGCACAATACATACATATATTTTTTGCATTTCTGAGTTTCTAAACTGTTTTCTGTGCCATCTGCTGGCCTTTGCACGCCGTGTGTGGCTTCTGCAAAACTCCCCAAAAATTCCCATTTAATTTCTCATGCCAACTCATGGTATATCAGAACTGCAATGGGGAAAGTTGTGACGTGGAAGGGATAGCTATATTTTTACCCATTATATCTCATTTAATCTTTACAACCTTCCCCTAACCCTTCCTATCTCCTTCTCCATCAAGTAGGTAGAGCATGCATTATCCTCTCCATTTTAATGATGAGGAACCGAAGGTCAGAAAGGTTATGACTTATCCAGGGTCACACAGATAGTAGCAGAGCCTAGACTAGAATCCAGGGCTCTCAACCCCCTAGTTCTTTGCCGCTACTGTACCCACTCATATACCCTTGTCTCTCCTTCTTAGAGGATATATACCACCTGGTCTTGCATCACCCTACAGCCCACCGCTGGGTCATTCTGCTGCTTATCAGCCCCTCTCATCAGGAATCACAATAGTGAAGCCATAGGAAAGGAGGCCATTATTGAGGGTCCATCTCTGGCTTGACTGCAGAATCAACTGGGATTTATAACATTAGCTCACTAGAAGGGATAGGAGAAGCTATCAGATTCAACCCCCTCATTTTACAGCTGAGGAAATCAATGCCCAGAGAGGTTAAATAATTTGCCCAAGGTCACACAGACAGTAAATGGCTAAACTGAGATTAGAACCCAGTTCCTCTGATTCCAAATCCAGGGCTCTTTCCACTACAACAACGTCTTCTGTATGAGAAGTGACGCTTTTCGAATCAACTCAGGAGCAGAGAAAAGGCAATAAACGAAGGTTTCAGGGAACGTAAAGGTCCCATGGACTCAGAAATAAATAACTTCATGAGGAAGGGGCCGTGTATGAAGCCATAAATACAGGGTTTCTCTTCCTTGTGTTCATGCCGACTTTTTTTTTCTTGTCCCCAGGTACCCAGAATGTTTGGAAAGTTGTTATTTAGTTGTTT
The DNA here is from genome assembly GCF_900497805.2 of Vombatus ursinus. Classification (NCBI taxonomy): domain Eukaryota; kingdom Metazoa; phylum Chordata; class Mammalia; order Diprotodontia; family Vombatidae; genus Vombatus; species Vombatus ursinus. The sequence continues at coordinate 29,299,914 of NW_020954564.1, forward strand.
CAGTCATGTCTGACTCTTCATGACCCCATTGGGGTTTTCTTGGCAAAGATACTGGAGCAGTTTGCCTTTTCTACTCCAGCTCATTTTACAGATAGGGAACTGAAGCAAACAAGGTTAAATGACTTGTCAAAGGTCACACAGCTACTAAGTGTCTGAGGTCACATTTGAACTCAGGTCCTCCTCACTCCAGGATCAGTGCTCCATCCATTGTGCCTCCTAACTGCCCCGAAAAGTACAAACGCGAAAATAGGCACTGTAATTAAGGTCACTAGAAAAAAATCTTCCATGTTAAACTCAGAGATTGTGCTAATATGCCAATAAAATGATGACCTTCAGTGAATAAGATTTGGTTCTTAAAAGGAGTCAAGGGACAGCTAAGTGGTGCAGTGGATAGAGCACCAGCCCGGGAGGACCTGAGTTCAAATCCAGTCTCAGATACGTAACACTCACTAGCTGTGGGACTCTGGGTAAGTCACTTAAACCCAATTGCCTCATATACACATACACAAAAAAAAAAAAGGAATTGACTTTACTTTTGTTAAATGTGGATTATTAGGATGCTGATTATTCTGACCCTAAATTAGGCAGAGTAAAAGTTGGCATGGTCTTTTCAAAATCTAACAGTGATATTTCCTTCACCATGGGTCAGATGTGACCAGATATACCAAGCATTCTGTAAAGACAAGTTCACATAGTCAGTCATTTTGTTACATAGGATGAGATCCTAAAAAAGAAAAGAAAAAGAAAGAAAAAGAAAAAGAAAAAAGAAAGAAAGAAAAAAGTCCTGCCCAGATTAATAGAAGAGGAAGTAGAATACATAGATAAGCCTATTTTAGAAAAAGCAATTCAACAAACCATCAATGAGCTCCCTAAGAAAAAATCCCCGGGACCAGATGGATTCACAAATGGATTCTACCAAACATTTAAAGAACAATTAATTTGAATATTATATAAACTTGGAAAACTAGGCAAAAAAAATAAGTCCTACCAGATTTCTTTTATGACACACAAATATGGTGCTGATATCTAAACCAGGAAGAGTGAAATCAGAGAAAGAAAACTACAGACAAATTTCCCTAATGAATAATGATACAAACTTTTTAAATAAAATACTAGCAAGTTGATTACAGCAGTATATCACAAAGATCATCCATATGACAAGGTGGGATTTGTACCAGGAATGCAGAGGTGGTTAAATACCAAGAAAAACATCATCTCAATTGACCATATCAGTAACAAACCCAACAAAAAACATATGATTATCTCAATAATGCAGAAAAAGCTTTAGATGAAATGCAATACTCATTTCTTCTAAAAACTTTAGAAAGTATAGAAGTAAATGGAACTTTCCTTAAAATGCTATGTAGTATTTATCTAAAACCAAGTCATGTCATCATCTCCCTGATGTCATGGTCCTCTTCGAGAATGAAGCACAAAGACAACCTATGAGTAGTCTGAGCTGTCTGAATAGCGACCCCACTGGCCAGTTCCAGTTGGGTAACTCAGCTCATCGTCCTCCATCCTTCTTTTTCTCCTCCTCCTTTTCCACTCTGGGGTTTACTGACTAGATTTCTTTCTCAAAGACCAAGCCTTAAACCTAAATTAGTATACTTATTCAGTGACATACCAAACTACAAAAATATTTTATAGAGCTAGAAAAAGTAATAATAAACTCATCTGGAAGAACAAAAGATCAAGAATATTAAAGGAATTAACAAAAAAAAAATTGTGAAGGAAGGTGGCCTAGATCCTAGACCCATGGATAAAAGAAACATTTATTACCAAACAAAAGTCAGAGAACACTATAGGATGTAACATGGATAATTTTGATTACATGAAGTTAAAAGATTTTTTGCACAAACAAAATCAATGCGCCCAAGATAACAAGGAAAGTAGAAAACTAGGTAAAATGTTTACAGCAAGTTTCTCTGATAAAGGCTTCATCTCTCATATAGAGAACTGAGTCAAATTTATAATAATATGCGTCTTTCCCCTATTGATAAATGGTCAAAGGAAATGAACAGGCAGTTTTCAGATGAAGAAATCAAAGTTATCTATAGTAATATAAACAAATACTCTAAATCACCATTGATTGAATGAAAATTAAAACAACTTTGAGATATCATCTCCCACCTATCAGATTGCTAATATGACAGAGAAAAGAAAATGACAAAAGTTTGAGGGGATGTGGGAAAGTTGGGACACTAATGTATTATTGGTGGAGTTGTGAACCAATCCAATCATTCTGAAAAGTAATTTGGAACAATGTGCAAACGGCATAAAACTGTGCAAAGAGATATCTTTATTTAAAAAAAAAGTGGAGGGGGGCTATGCATACAAAAATATTAATAGCAATTCTTTTTGTGATGGCAAACAATTGTAAATTAAGAGGATGCCCCTCAATTGGGGAATGGCTGAACAAGTTGTAGTATATGATTGTGATAAAGTACTATTGTGCTATAAGAAATGACAAGCAAGGGCAGCTAGATGGTGCAGTGGATAAAGCACTGGCTCTGGAGTCAGGAGTAGCTGAGTTCAAATCCAGCCTCAGACACATAACACTCACTAGCTGTGTGACTCTGGGCAAGTCACTTAACCCCAATTGCCTCAGCAAAAAAAAAAAGAAAAAAAAAAGAAATGACAAGCAGGATGATTTCAAAAAAGCCTGGAGAGTCTTAAATGAACTAATGCAAAATGAAATGAGCAGAACCAGTAGACTATAGTAGACAGTAACAGCAATGTTGTACAATGATTAACTGTAAATGACTTAGCTATTCCCAGCAATACAAAGATCCGAGACAATTTTGAAGACCCTATGATGAAAGATTTTATCCACCTCCAGAGAAGGAACTGGTGAAATCTGAATGTAGATCAAAGCATAGTTATTTTAATTTCTTTATTTTTCTTGGGTTTTTATCTGTTTTTTTCATAACATGACTAATATGGAAATGTTTTGCATGACTGCACATGTGTCAATTTTATCAAATTGTTTACTTTCTCCATTATGGGAGAGGGTACAAAGAGTGGGAGAGAATTTGGAACACAAAATTGTAAAAAAAAATCAAAGGTCAAAAATTTTTACATGTAATCAAGAAAAAAATAAAATATTAAAAAAATTTTAAAAGTCATTTAAAAAGTCATACCCTGGTTAGTGGATACAGAACTATATGTAACTCTCTTCTGTTCCAGGCACTTGTTTTTTTGTTCTGAGTTAAGGTGTTATTTTATTTCTTCAGTCATATAGAGTTAGAGCCCATGGGGCTTCATTCTTAAATTTGTATGATTTCTTCTTCAGGAGTCCAGCTGAGACATTACGATTCTCAGAAGGGGTGAAAGAATTCATCCTGAAGAGAAATTAGCAAGTCAGTCACATGGCATAATGAAAGAGTGGGGAAGCATCAGACTGGGAGTCAGGAGACCTGGGAAGCAACAGACTCTGGGAGTCAGGGGTGAAAACTGCAGAAAGCAGATTCCAGATAAATATAAAGAAAAACAGTAAGAGCTATTGAAAAGGGGAATTGGCTGTCTCAGGAGGCAGGGAGATTCCTGTCACTGAAGATCTCAGCATAGGCTAGATGACTACTTGCTGAGGATGCTGCAGAGGAGATTCCTGTTGGGATATGGGTTGAACTAAATGACCTCTGAGGTCCCTTTCAACCGTAAAATTCTCTTACTGCCCACTCACTCCCTGTGTAACCTTGGGTGAATGAATCTTTTAACCTCCCTGGGTCTCAGTTTCTTCATCTGTAAAATGAAGTGGTTAGATTAGTCTAAGTCCCTCCCAGCTGTGAATATATGACTCCCCTTTCCCCTGACCTTTGGAAAATCACTTCCCTTTTTTGGGTCTCAGTTCCATACCTCACCCACCTACCCAAAATGAGGGTGTTGGCCTAGGTGGTCTCTGAGGCCTCTCCCAGCCCTTATGTTGCAAAATTCTCCTCTATGATCATAGCTTGGAGTGTATTAAATCTCACATAAATCTGAATTTATAATTTTAGAGCTGGAAAGGATGTTGGAGATGATTTATTCAGAGCCCCTCATTTAATAGAGGGAGAAAATGAGGCCCAGAGAGGGGCAGTCGGTAGTATCCATACTACATTTGGAAAATATGGCACTAAGAAATGTTGGGTTGACTGATTCATTTGTTTTTGCCCCCAAACTGATTGATAAACTGGTAGGAATATGAATGCGTGTGCATGTGTGTGTGTGTGTGTGTGTCTGTGTGTGTGTGGCCCCAGACATAGGATCCAAAGACACTCTTTTATGGTTTGATTTTAAGCACCACAATCTGTTGTGCAAAAATGATGCTGCTGAAATCTCCATGGGATCGTGCTAGGAAGATATGACCCTCCTGAGGATATAAATAAATGGAAGTTTGTTTGCTATCACAAGCATTTTCACATTCAGTCAGCTCATAAAACCTGTGGTCAGGTTCCTCTTCTCTTAGGTTGCCTGCCTTACCCTACCTTCCAAGCATAGACTTTTTCTCTGTGAGGGGGTGAGCTTTGTGCTACAGTGATTGGTGCCCTACCTCCTGCCAGCTTCCTTCCAGAACTGGCTTACCCTTTCCTTTGTTTCCTTGCTCTCTAACACACCAGTGGAGTAGAAGGTAGAGTATGACACCCAGCAATTGCAGGATCATGGCCACTGGCACCCCTCTACCAATTTTTCTCATGCCACTCTATCCAAATCTCCCACATCTCACTATAATGTAATGGAAAGAACTCAGTGCTGGGAGTCAGGAGACCTGGATTCTACTCCCTGCACTATCACTACCTCTGTATGAAATTTTCTTCTCTGGGACACAGTTCTATGTCTATAAAATGGTTGGGCTCATCATCATTGTCATCCTATCATCACACAAGACCAAAAGTGAAATTCACTTTCTGCACCTAGAGCCCTTCCTTCCCTTCCTCTGATTGGAGAGAGTGTAGGGTGGACAATGGAAAATTCCTCCCAGATCTTCCATTCAAGGAGGGCTTTCAGCCCAGTCAGTCCTATTCTTCATTTCTCACCCATCCGTACTCCTCTGGTGTTCATCATCCCCCCTTCCACACACACAGAGTATCTCCTCCTTCCCAAACACACACACACACACACACACACACACACACACACACACTTCCCAGCTTCTTTTTATGTGTTGTCTTCTCTCATTAGATTGTGAACTCCTTCATGATAAGGACTGTCTTTTACCTTTCTTTGTACACTCAGCACTTAGCACAATACCTGGCACATAGTAGGCATTTAATAAATGTCTGTTGACTGACTGGTTAGAAGTTTTCTAAAGCCCTTTTCAGCTCTGACATGGTCTCCAATTCCTGCCACTTAATTAAAGCCTTGCCTGACCACTCCAGCTCACATAGTTCTTTACCTTCCCTCCTCTCCACTTAATGTTTTTGCCATTCATTTGGGCTCTTAATTTAAATTATCATATATGTGACATTATGTAATGCTTTAAGATTTACAAAGCACTTTTCATATATTATTCCATTTGACACCACTTGGCAATAGAGGGCTTGCTTTGAAAGGGACTTTTATCCATCACAGACTTAAGCTTAATTTTCATTTTTTTGGCAGGTAATTCAATGATCTATATATCCAACCCTAGTCTCTCTCCTGAACTACACTCCCACATCATTGACTATCTATTGTACATTTCAATTTAGATGTATCATCTCAAACTCCACATGTCCAAAACAGAATTCATTAATTTCCCCAGACTCATTCTTCTTCCAAATATCCCTATTTCTGTCAAAGATACCATGATTCTTATGGTCTCTCAGATTTGTCACCTCAGCACTATCCTCAACACCTTACTCTCCTTCATCACGCCAATCCAAAGAGTTAGCAAATCTTACTGTTTCTACCTCAACATCTCTCTTCCATCTACTTATTTAGCCATAAGCTAGTTTATGCTCTCATGACCTCTCATCTAGGCTATTATACAACTTCTAATTGTTCTCCCTACATCAAATCTCTCCCCACTTCAGTTAATCCCCTAAAATGTTGCCTAAGTGATCTTCCTTAAGGACAGATCTGAATACATGATTCCCCTACTCAATAAATTCTAATGGTTTCCTATTGCTTTTAGGATGAAATATAAAGTCCACTGTTTGGATTTTAAAGCTCTTTACAACAATTAGGGATTGGGTCATCATTGTAGTCTGCTACAGAACCTAGGATAATGTAGGTGTTCAATAAATAATTCTTGAATGAATGATAAAGTGGTGGGACATTGAAAGTGGCATTGTAAACTCCAGGAATGAAACATGTAGTGAAACTTTAAAGGCTCTTTCATGGCTTTGTGGTTCCTTTGGTGTGGGTGTTCACTGTACCAGATTACAACCCCTCCACCCCTTCTCTAATCCTCTCCATCCTCTCTATTTTTTACTCATGTCTTCTCATAAATCCTTTATAGAGAATCCACCCAAAACCTTAGAGACCTTTTGGTTCTTTTAATATCTCAAGAGTGTCAGTTCCTTATTCAGGTCATCTACCTATTGTGCATAATTTTTACATGTGTATATATATACGTGTATATGTATATATATATACACATACATGTGTTATAATCCATCTCCTTTTCCAGTCACTTACTTCCTTGACGATGACCTTTACACTTCTTTCATTCAGCTCTTTGTCCCATCTAGTCAAGCAACCAACTACCTAGGCCCTCTCACTCTCTGCCTATTCCTCTCCACTTGGGTCAGTACCTTCTACAATAGAGCCAAGACATCCTGCCCCTCTTCCCTTTCCACCTCCCCAGAACAAAACTCTTTTTTTCTGGTCAACTTTCACCTGCATGTATTGTCTTCCCTATTAGAATATAAGCTCCTTGAGGATAGGTACAATTTCTTTCATCTTTGTATCTTTAGCACTTAGCACCATACCTGGCACACAACAAATACTTAAATGATTTTTTCATTCATTCACTCATACTCAGGTATGGCAATACAGTACTATAGCCTACTTCTAACCACCTTATGAGACTTTTCAGCACCTCTTTGTCTGCTTGTAACATTGGTTCTTCTATCATAGAAATCCTTTATTCTCAACTACACAAAATCATTGAGAGAATAATGGTATTAAAATGGTGGGATTCATGAAGAAAATCCAGTGACGATGAAAGAGAAAGACTAGTGCTCCTTTTGACATTAGAATTTCACATGCTTTAGAGTTCTTTCTAGAACTGGAGTTTCTTTGATGTACATGACCCTCAGAACTTTTACAATCTGTTCTATTTGGCTTAATTCCCCAGACACCAATTATTTCTTTAGCAAGAAATAATGTTTTCGGACTGCATTGCCATAAGACATGGTGGGTTCCCCATCCTTGGAGGTCTTCAGACAGAGGCTGCTCAACCATTTTCCAGGTATGTTTGTACAGATAGATGAAGATAAAATACAAACCATTATTCAATATAATCTTTAAGGGTGAATCAGAGGTAGTGAAATTCAGAACATTAGCTAAATAAACATTTTAGGACCTGAAAGAGGCTTTCAGTCAATCAATAAGCAAACATTTGTGTATGGATTTGACTAGATGGCCACGGAGATCCTTTCTAACTACCAAATCCTGTAATAATAGTTGATATTTGCACAGTACTTTGAAGTTTTTTTCCTTACATTCCATTTGATGTTCACAATATTCCTTTGAGGCAATTGCTATAATTATCCCCATTTTACAGATGAGGAAACTGAGACTTGCCTAATGTCATAAAGTTATTAAGTGTCTGAGATTATATTTGAATAGAGATCATCCTGATCCCAATTCTAATGCTCTTTCAACTAGGCCATCCTGCCTATCATGCTGGGATCTGCTTCTTCTGTGGACAAGGAAAAATTGAGAAATTATCATCTTCAGTGGATAATGGGGGCACAGGAAGGAATTTTCCTTAAATGCAAATATTTTGCCTTTGATTATTATTTCGTTCCTTTCAAAAGTCATATCCATTCTATTATGTGATCCTTTCAACCACTCTAGGTAGTTGCACATACTATTATGCCTATTTGGCAGATGGAAACTGAGGTATAGTTAAGTTAGAAGGCTTGATGAAAATTATACAAAACAGTTGCAGAACAAGACCAAAAACCAGTTCTCATAGTACAGAATACAGCATCAGAAAAGACTCCGGAATAGGACATGCAAGACTTGCATTCTAGTCTGAGTAAATGAAAGTGTATATTTAGTTCAAAACCTCACAGAAACAGATTTTTTACAAGCTTTTAAAGCTGCCGTCTGTCAAGAACAAACTCTTCTGTTTGACATTTAAAGCCCTTCACAACCTAGCACCAACCTACCTTTTGAGGTTTTTTACACATTTCTCCCTTTCACATATTCTACAGTCCATCCAAACTGTCCTTCTTGCTCTTCCTTAACATGGAATTGCCTATTTCTGTATCTCTGCCCATGCTGTTTCTCATGCCTAGAAATGTGTCCTCCCTTCCCCTTTGTAGAAGCTCAGCTAAAGTATCACAACCCACCCAAGGCCTTTCCTGATCTTGGAAATTATCGGGTTTTTCCTTTGTATATATTTTTCTATATTTATATGTGTCCATGTTGTAAGCTCCTTGGGGTGGGGACTATTTATTCTGCATATTTTTTGTATATGTCTTTGCTGTTTCACCCTTTCAAACATAAGCTCCTTGAAAGTAGTGATTATTTCATTCTTTGTGTTTGTATGCCCAGTGCCTGGCATGGTGTCTGGCACATAGTGGGTGCTAAATAAATGCTTGTTGGTTGATTGGTTGATTGATTTCCTCTTCCAGTTCCCAAAATATGTCCATTTAACTAATGTTCTTCATCTCACCCACCTCTGACCCACCTTTCAGTTTTATATTGAATAATGGTTTATATTTTGTCTTTATATAGCCACACCTACTCAGAACATCGTTCATGTTTCCCTTCTGTAAACAGTTAAGAAATTATTTAATTTTATTGTTGGTGCCCTTTTGACATTCATAAAAAATCACGAGTATGTGTATATATATGTATTTGTATCTATGCATATGCATATGCATATATAAGCATGTCTACATGTGTATGCATATGCATATACATACCATAAATTTCACCCCTGAGACATGTTTCTTTGGGGTTTTTTTGTTTGTTTTTGCTAGGCAACAGGGTTAAGTGACTTATCCCAGCTAGTGAGTGTCAAGTGTGAGATAAATTTCTTACAGTAAATAGATCTATGCTCAGCAGTATGAACACTCCCTTCACCAGTGTAAATTACACCTCATCCATTTCCTTCCATCTTGCATAATTTTTATTCAAATCCTTCCCTAAGTATTCTAGAAAAGATCTGCCCAACATGCTAAGGTCCTTCTACTGCTTTTATATGGCTTAGTCTCTGTAGTAGTATATCTATTCATTGATTGGTCATTAGATCAAGATCTCCCATGTAGAATATCTATAATTAAAATAATATTTGTAGACAAAATAAAGACTGTATAATTCTCAATACCCTCTGTCCCTGTTCCTACAGTGGTGGAAATGGAGCAGGTAGGGGTGTTACACAGCACTGAAGACCATTTTTTTAGCACAGGACCTAGAGTCACAAAGACCTGACTTCAAATCCTACCTCAGACATTTACTAGCTTGTGACCAGGAGCAAGTTACTTAACCTGTTTCAGCCTCAATTTCCCCATCTATTAAATGGGGATAACAATAGCACTCACTTCCCAGGCCTGCTGTGAGGATCAAATGAGTTAACATATGTAAAGCATTTTGTAAGCCTTAAAGTGTTATATAAATGTTAGCCCTTATCATCATCATCATCATCATCATCATGGTTCCCCATGAACAACCTGATGATAAGCCTCCCTGGATATAATTAGGCTGGACCTCAAACAGCAAGTGACATCTGGCAGCAAGCCTACACTTGACACCTTTCCAGCTCCCAGAACCAGGCCAGACACCTTGAAAGTCCATTGTCATCTCCATACTGTTCTGAGCTGTCTGAAGCAGACTTCAGTGGAGTATACACCTTATGTAAATTGAAAACCACCAGGAAAATTCAGTCATAAAAATCCCCAGAAGTTCTTTGCACAGACTTTCCAATGGAAGGAGCAGAGTCTCTAGGGAGGATACCACGGCAGAGATACATGTTTAGGGAGAATCCGTTCAGCTAAGTTGGTGAGGAATGTGTGTGAGCAAGAGTTGTTTTTTGGATTTACTCTTTCCTTTGATAATTAAAAACTAGAGATGTTGGCCCCAGAAAATAGAAGATTAGGGGAAACATGATAGCTGTCATGTAATACACGAAAGGTTGTATGGAAGAGACATTAGATTTGCCCTACTTAGCACCAGAGGGAGAATTAGGAACAATGAGTGAGTATGTCAGAGGGTATAGTTAACTTTTACGTAATGGAGATCTTGCTAAAAATTATAAGAGAAATGGACTACCTTGGAAGCTAGTGGGATTATCCTTGAAGTCACTTGTCTGTCTCTGCCTATTTCAGTCTTTCCCTTCGTCTCTTTTTGTGTCTGTATCTTTCTTTGCACGTCTTTCTCTTTTTCCCTTCCTTACAATTTCTGTCTTTCTCTTTTTCCTTCTCTTTCTCTCTGTCTCTGTCTCTCTTTCTTTCTCGCTCTCTCTGTCTCTCTCTCTCTCTCCCTCTCTCTGTCTGTCTGTCTCTCTCTCCACTGCCACTTCCATAGAGAAGTTCACCATCTCCCTAGGGGGTCTTTGCTCTCCTTCTGGAGGTTCAAACTGTCAGGATGCTCTTGGAGGGTAATTGTGCTGAAGACCTGCCAGACATGGAGAAGGAAGTCGATGGATCAATAAAGACATCAAGCAATGAATGTCCTCATTTCCCCCATTTCCACTTACTGACAAGAACTGTGAAGGGAGGAGCTGCCGTGACATCTTGTAAGGATACATGGAGAAAGACACTACCTGTGTTCGCTTGTATTTGACGGCAGAATCCAGCACCTAGGAAGTACAGTGCCAACTGCTACAACAGAAACCAGATGATGGGAGGTGGATGTAGCAGGTCTAGAGAGTCTGTCCTGCACCTTTTACCTTTAAGACAAAAAAAGTTGGGACACAATCTTCGACCAATATAGGGTGAGCCTGTGAATAATCAGGTGCAAAAGACTGAGTAGGGAGAGGTTAAAAGTCCAGACCCTAACAATAGAAGCTGCAGCTATTCAAGTCACAGAAGGTTTCATTCCTATACCTCTTGTACGTTTTGCTTTTGCTTAGGAAAGTACTTTAATCTATACATCATTGAGTAATACTTTTGGGTCACACAAAATTGGGAAAGAAATTAAGGACCTCTGGGAAAGTGACCACAAACCAAGCAAATTGTCAATTTTGTTTAAACTCAATCATATTATTGTTGTTGTCGTTCAACTGTGTCCAACTCTTAGTTACCCCATTTGGGGTTTTCTTGACAAAGATACTGGACTGGAGTGCTTTGCCGTTTCCTTCTCCAGCTCATTTTACAGATGAGCAAATAGAGGCAAACAAGAGTTAAGCGACTTGCCCAAGGTCACACAGCTGTAAGTGTATGAGGCTGTTTTTGAACTCAAGAAGATGAGTCTTTCTGACTCCAGGCATGGCATGCTATGCATTGCATCATTTTAATTAAATTGTACCCTTAGATTATTTAGCATATTTAGACTCTGGGGACTTTATCCCATCTCCCATTAGCACTGATGAGTCGGAACTCAGAGTGTGGCTACTACATCCCCTTGACACTCTAGAGGTAGCCATGAGGGGTTCAAAGATACCTTTTCTAGTACTACAGCTCACAAGTCCCTACTAGTATGCTTCCTCCCATGATTATCAGCTGATAGCAATTAGTCAGCCAGTTAATTAGCTTTCAGAAATGGGTATTTACTAAGATTATATAGTAAGAAGAGTTGGTATATGACATTCTCCTCAAAAGCCTCCCACAGATACAAACAGAGTTCAGGTGAAAGCGGGCTCAAACCTAGGAAGTGTATGCAGCAAAGTACCAATGCGTAGCTTTTGGGAATCATTTAGCTGGCGTACCCAAGGAGTTCCTCTTAGGGGAACATATGGCAGAGCCTTTCTGATGGGCTCTTTGAGGAGCCTTGAATCTACTCCCCTCATCCCATTCTTGGCTCCCAATACAGACACTGTCTATGGCTATTCTGAGGGTGCTGCTAGGATGCTGATTCGAAGAGGGAAAATCCAAAATCCATTGGACCCATAGAAGCTCACAAAATTGGCCCGTGACCAAGAGCTAGGGGAGACAGCTGAAGCTGAGATGCTCTCCTCTTCCTCCTCCTCCCTCAAGTCCTTCCTCAAGGGTTTGGCTGGAGCGCTGTTCTTTCCTGGCTTGTTGCTCACTGGAATCTCTTGCATTCTGAACGAGCTCCTGGTTTTATACAGAACTCAGAGACTGTGACGAAGTCCCTCCGCTAATTGGAACATATTGCATGACACATCTATAAGAGTGCTCTGTGTTTTGTTCACACCTAGCAAAAATCTGGGGTGTGTTCTCACATAATAAATGTAGCTGGGTTTCCCCACTAGGTAAGACTCTGGAAAGGCACTAAAGGGAAAGGCTAGGAGACAGAGGCCATATTTGCGCAAGTAGAGAGTGACTGACAAGAACCTCAGGACTCAGGAGGAGCTAGTCCCAGCTTGTTCCTGCCTGCATGGTTACTTCATTTCAAAGTATTAGGTTGGTTATTTGTTGGTTAATCCATACACAACACCCCAAGTACCAACATAAAGCAAATATTCCTGCAAGTTAAAGTACTTACCTTCTTTGCGGACCTATCACAGTCTACCTTGTATTATAGTGGTGTGTGTATACTGGCATATACATATGTGATTTTATATGTTTATGTACATATGTGTGTATATCTATATACATATATATATGTTTTTAATTTTATTTTATTTTTCTAAATTACATGTTGCTTCTCACAGCCCCCTCCGAACTCTCAGCTATTATTTCTCTTCTCCTTTGCTGGAAATGGGTCACATCCTTTATTATTGTTCTGTACTGTTAGGGCAGTTAGGTGGTGAGGTGGATAGAGTGCTGGCCCTGGAGTCAAAAGGACCTGATTTCAAATCTGGCCTCATATACTTACTAGCTGTGTGACCCTAGACAACTCACTTAACCCTGTTTGCCTCAGTTTTCTCATCTGTAAAATGAACTGGAGAAGAAAATGGCAAGCCACTCTAGTATCTTTGTCAAGAAATACCCAAATGGTGTCACAAAGAGTCAAACATGACTAATTGACTGAAAAAATTGTTAGTTAATTCTGGTATTGTTATTTATTTTGTCAGGGGATTGAATTTTACCTCTCTCAATGAACTGGACACTCCTCCAGGACAGGGACTTTATCTAATATTTTTCACCACCCTCAGGGCCCACAAATTAATAAATTGCAATAAAAAAATTAACATTCCTTTTTTAAATTTTGAGTTCCAGGTTCTTTCTCCTTCCTCCCTGTTCCCCACCTTGAGAAGGCAAGCAGTTTGATATATATTATACATGTGAAGTCATGCAAAACATATTTCTGTATTAGCCATGTTGCAAAAGAAAACACAGACCAAAAAAAAAAAACCAAGAAAAACAAAGAAAGTAAAACAAAGTATGCTTCAATCTGCATTCAGATGCCATCAGTTCTTTCTCTGGAAGTAGACAGCATTTTCTATAATTAAGTCCTTCAGAATTGTCTTACATCATTATATTGATCAGAGTAGCTAAGTCATTCACAGCTGATTATCATACAATATTGCTATGACTGTGTACAATGTTCTCCTTGTTCTGCTCACTTCATTTTGTATCAGTTCAAAATATATAATATGTGTGTGTATATACATATATTATATATTCTTCTTCCCTTCATTATATTATCAACTTTGTAAGAACAGAAATTGTTGTTGATTGTTATCTCTCCAGCGCCTAACATATAATGCCTTGCATACAGTAGACAGTTGATAAGTGTTTATGGAATGAATGAATGAAAAATTTATATTCAAATGTCATGCCAGCATAACAACTGTGTACAGTATCATTCTACCAGTAATGATCTTTCCTTCCTTGGACATCTGTCACTTACTACTATGACCTTGTGCGGCTCACTGAAACTCTCTAGGCTTCCATTTCCTTGTTTGTAAAAATGAAGGGGTTAAACTTCATGGCCTCTAATGTCTCATATTTCTAAGTCTATGCTCCTATGATACTATTGCCTTGTACAGCATTTTGTATATATCAGCCAATTACATTCTGTGTTATAATTGTGTAACTACTATACATTTATCTTATAGAAATGCATATTTATGTGTGTGTCCATCCTCTATGACATCAGGAACCATGTCTTAATTATCTTTGTATCTCTCCCAACACATGAGAATATGCAGGTGTTTAATAAAAAAGCTGATGAATAAGTGAACGGCCAGATGGATATAGGGATGGATAACTTCCAGCCACATTTTTCTGTCTACAAAAATGTATATAATGGACTTTTACTTACCAAGAGAGTTTCCCTCACTTTAGTGGTCCTTCAGGCATGATTCTGAACTTACCTTGGGTAGAACAGTAGACAGCTCAGTGGCACAGTGGGTAGAGGATTAGGCCTAGAGTTAGGATATTTAGTAGTTGTATGATCCTGGATAAATTACTTAGCTGCTATTTGCTTCAGTTTCTTCAACTGTAAAATGGGATTAATAATAGCACCTACTTCCCAGGGGTGTTATCAAGTGAGATAATTTATAAATTACCAAGTGAGATAATATTTGTAAAGTACGTAATACAGTACCTGATGCATAGTAGGTACTTAATAAGTCCTTCTTCCCTTCTCCTACCAGCCTGTGGGAGGTTATGAGGGTTTTTAAAATTCTGTTCTCTTTTTTTTTGCTTCTAAACAAGATTTTTAAAAAAATTTAAAAATTAACCAATTATTATCATCAATAAGTATATCGTTGTTCAGTTGTTTCTGTGGTGTCTGACTCTTCATGACCCTTTTTGGGGTTTTCTTGGCAAAGATACTAAAGTGGTTTGCCATTTCCTTTCCCAGCTTATTTTATAGGTGAGGAAAACTGAAAAAAAAAACAAAACAAAACAGAGTTAAGTGACTTGCCCAGGATCACAGAGTTAGTAAGTGTCTGAGTTTTAATTTGAACTCAGGTCTTCCTGACTCCAGGCCCAGTGATCTATTCACTGTACCACCACCTATACATGAATATTTAATGTATGTTCAGTTCTGCACAGGTTGTAAGGTGGAGGGAGAAGATAAAGAGAACTCTGTCTCTGACTCTTCCCTTCCTCCCATTCTAGTTGCTGTGCTAAGACACAAGCGTGTTAGCACAATACATAATCCAGTGCTGAATTGCTTGAGTCTGATTTTAATTGCCAACTAGAAAATTATTTTAAATTGCTAATGTAACTGAGTTTGTGGACCTGCATGTTTGTGCTCTCAGAACACATGTTTCTACATTATGACCTCTGTAGTTTTCTTCTCAAGAGCGAATTAGAAATGTCAGACCTAAGAAGTGTCCGTTTTAAAAATCTTTTCAATCCTATTTTGTTCTAGGGTTCTACTTCTCCAAAACTTTTGCTTCAGTTCCAGCCTCACCTGTACCCAGACCAGGTTTTGTTAATTGACTGGGGGAGGTAGGTGGGGGGAGCGGCGGGAGGGTTAACTTTGATGCATGAAATAAAAAATGGGAGAGCTGGAAACTTTAGACGGGACCCAGCAATAAAAGTTATATTTATCTTGATTGCATTTCATATTTGATTGCTAATGTCTGTACCATCCCATAGTAGTGCATTAACACATCTGTAGATACATCATTGTTGGAGTCAAGATAATAACTTAGCTGCAAATTCAACCAAAAATCCTGTAAGGTTGGAACTCCATCAAACAGATATCTTGTGCTATTGCTGTAATCAATTTCAGTCAGATAATCTAATTATACCTCACATAGCTCATTACCAAGCTCTTTTCCCCTCTGCCACCTGGGAAAGTGGAAAGAATGACATGACATTAGCATTGGGGAAGGCTACTTGGAAGATGCAGAAAACCTTGCTCTATTTCCTCACCACATAATGGAAAGAATACTGAATTTGGAGTTGGAAGACCTGGCTTCTCATTCCTGGCTGTGTTACTACTATCTTTATGACCTTGGGCAAGTCATTTTCATTCCATTCAATTCAGGAATATGCTAGGGGCTGGGGATACAAAGACAGAATAAAACCAAAAATAATTTTTGACTTCAAAGAGTTTACATTACTCTGGAGCGACATTCTATTTCACCTCTCTAAATATCAATTTCCTCTTCTGTCAAAGTGAGAGGGTTGATCTAAATCTTATGATATGGACAATTAGACCTCTGGATATCTGTTCCTCACCAGTCACTGGCATTTCTGGACCCTATGGGTGATGCAAAATATAAAATAAAGTCTTTGCCCTGAAGGAGTGCCCAATCCAGTTAGAGAGATAAAATTTAATCACCTGACAAGTTAAATAACAATCCTGGAATTAACTAGCAAAAAGCATGTTTGATTCTTTGTAACCCCATTTGGGATTTTCTTAGCAACAAGACTGGACTTCTCCAGCTCATTTTACACATGAGGAAACTGAGGCAAATAGTTAAGTGATTTGCCCAGGTTCACGTAGTCATTAAGTGTCTGAGGCCTGATTTGAACTTAGGAAAACGAGTCTTCCTGATTCCATGGCCAGAACTCTACCCACTGCACCACCTCGCTACCCTAACTCACAACATAGAACAATCATATAGGATGTGAACACTTTCTAGAAAAGGGGGCAAGAAATAGCTGAGAATCACTTTGAGTTGGACCAGTCTGGGAAACTGGGAAGGTTAGAGCCTGAGCTGGGCTTTGAGGAATAAGAAGTGGTTCCATTTTAGGTAGGATGACATGATCCAAGGTAAATAGGCAGGTGTGTAGGATGGTAAGTAGACCTTAAAATATCTGACATACTATGCAGAAGTTCAAGTTATTGAAAAGACGCTGTTCCAAGAGTCTTGCCAATACCCCCGCCCCCACCCCCACTGTGTTTGCACTGACAGTCTGCAATTTCATAACAAAATCAGTTCCATCTGAATATAGAAAGTGCATTGGCATGGAAGACAGACGTTTTCTAAGCTGCTATGCCAAAGTACATTGGAGTCTCATCTTGTTTGCAGTCAAAGATTCGATGGGATAATTCCATTGTTTTACCCACACCTATTCCTGGCGCAGCATTTCCTAAGTTCCTAGAGAAAACATCTTGCCAAAGAAATATTGAGGAGTGATGAAAAAATTCCAAAATTTAAGGATAGGTACAAGACTTGTGATTTCATTGATATACCAAGCTTCTCAATAAGGAACTCCCTCTACCAATATAGGCTGGCATCTTCTCTGCAACTTCGAGACTTTCTTAGAACACTGAGAGGAAGTCTTCCTGGCTTTGAGTTCAGCACTCTATGTCCTATACCATACAACCTCTCTATGGAATTTAAAGGATAATTATTGCTTCTTCAATCCAGTTCTACTGGAGAATCAATAGACCTTATGGATTTGTTTTCAGACTCAACTACATACAGGATGAGGAATTCCAGACCATGAAATAGAAACCTCCTTCAGGGGCCCATGATTGGCCCCCACACAAATCAGGATCATTCCATGCCAATGTAAGTCTTCAGGAGTTGCCCTGGCTAAAAAAAAGTTCATTACATTGTTAGACTAGGCTAGTTAGCACAGCTATAATGTATATAGTTTCTATTATGTGTCAGGCACATTTACAAGTGCTTTACATATTTTTATCTCATTTGATCCTCACAACAACCCTAGGAGGTAGGTACAATTATTAAGTCTATTTTACATTTGAGAAAACTGAGGCAAACAGAAGTTAAGTGACTTGACCAGGGTCACATAGCTAGCAAGTATCTGAGGCTGGATTTGAGCTCAGGTCTTCCTGACTCCAGGTCCAGAGCTCTATCCACTACCTGCCTCATAGGCTTCAGAGATGAGCTTCTACACACTTAGTTGGAGTTGGAGTCCTTGGACTCCAGAAATACCTTCTATCATTCCCGATTTGAAGCCATGCCAGCCTGGTAAGAACTCCCACAGCTTTCATTCCTGTTGTATCCTTCAGGATGCCAAGATCCTCTCCATGATGAGGCTTTCATTCCAGCAGGGTTTTAGTGGAGGTATAAGCTATGTACAGACAGGTGAATTACAAGTGCATCAGAGCCTTGCTTGACATAGCTTAATATGTCAGTCTGGCTCTTGAGTTGTAACCTGGCTGGCCAAGGATGACCCAGTTCTTGTCCTTTATGAAAAGTAAGAGTGGATTGCAACCCCAGTATGTGACTGGTCACTGTTGTCCCTGTTGCACCCATCTGAATGTGAATTGTGTTGCTCAATCTCTTGGCTTCTACACAATTCTTGAACACTCCTACCTTTTGGGCCCCAGATTGGTTCAGGGGTGGGGAACTTCAAGATCGTAGGTTCCTTGCCCCTGGTTTAAGTTCTACCAGCCCCTCACTCTCTAGCTTTTTAATAATTATCTTGCCCCCCATCTTATCTGACCTCTATCTCCCTTCCTTCCTACTCCTACTCATATTTTTCCTTCAAATTTCCTATTGTCTAGCTCTTGTGGTATTAATCTGTCAACTTCTCTCGTCCTGTCAGATAATTTCTGGCTCATTGTGAAATTAGTATATTCAACATCATCCCATGAGATAAATTGTGTCTGCAGCAGAAAGGTTGTTCCACGGAATGACAGATAATGTGAATCAAGAGGGATCTTAGAAGGCATGTAGTTCTACCCCGTCATTTTGTAGAGAACAAAAAGGAGGTCCAGAATGGGCAAGAGGATTGTTCCAGATAATATAGCTAATTAATTGCACTAAATGAGACTAGAATCCAGATCTTCTTACCCTGAGCCCAGAGCCATCCTTAGTTCTCACTCTTTTTGTGAGGACTCTGGGCCATGAGGGCAGTTGAGATCTCCTGGACCAGGGGTGGGGAACCTGTGACCTTGAGATCACATGTGGCCCTCAAGGTCTTCAAGTGCGACCCTTTGACTGAGCTTGGATTCAGTCAAAAGGCTGCATTTGAAGACCTAGAAAGCCACATGTGGCCTCGAGGCTGCAGGTTCCTCACCCCTGTGCTGGACATAGTCTTTGAATTCAAGCCCTGGGCAGGGTGTTAGGTGGGGGTCAGCAGGGATATTGTTGGGGCAGCCATGTGATACAATGGTTAGAGTGCTGGGCCTGGAGTCGGGAAGACTAATCTTTGTGAGTTCAAATCTGGCCTCAAGCACTTACTGGCTGTGTGACCCTGACCAAGTCACTTAACCCTGTTTGTCTCAATTTCCTCATCTGTCAAATGAGCTGGAGGAGTAAGTGGGAAAGCACTCCAGTCCAATATCTTTGCCAAGAAAACCCCAAATGGGGTCACTAAGAGTCAGACACAGCTGAAAAAACAACTGAACAACAACAACAAGGGATATTATTGCACCTTGAGCTGAGTCCTCACTGAGAGGCAGCAGTCTGGATGTCAAGTCGACCCGAGTGCCATCCCCAGTTCTACTACATGCTAGCTCTGTGATCTCCAGCAAGTCCCTTCATCTCTCTAAGCTTTATTTTCCTCATCTGTAAAGTGGCATTAATTACCACAGAGCTTCCTACCATCTGCTGTGGTGGAGAATGTTAAATGAGGCAAAGGATATGAAAGTGCTTTGAAAACGACAATGGGCCGTACACATGGAAGAGATGATTATGGTTTCTATGGGAGCCCGTGGACCTCCATGCAGACAATGCAAAAGTCTGATACAAACCTGTGCTTACAATTACTAATTAAATCATAACTTGGAAAGGCACTGCCCTGGTCTATGCCTGAATAATATTTCAATTACCTCCTTCTTTACTGAAGTCAAAATTACAGGCCTGTCATTTGCTGGATTCTCTCATAAATGCAAGCTTTAAATTATACCCAGAGTCACTCATTTGTCCCTTCTCTTTGTAGTGGGTGTTTAAATGTCTCCTAATGATTCTACTATCTCACTAGTGATCCCTCTCTCTCTCGGAATATTAGTGAGTTCTACCCTTGTTCCAGAGTTCTTGCCTCATATATGTTCAAATTTCTTCATCTAATATGATTTTGTTCTTTCGTAAATCCTTTTTCCTTTGTCCCTATGCCCCTTCGAAGAGAAAGAAAATGTGTCTCTTCTTGTACATAGCAGCTACTATCCTTTACACTAACCAGGGAGGTCAAAAATCCACTTGTTCCACTGTGCAGGGCGCGTGTCTGCTAACAGTGAACACGAAATATCTAATTCAGATTCAATTTGGAAGACAAGAGATGCAAAGAGTGAATAAACCTGGCCTCCATCTTCTCACAGAGTCATTTCAACAGTTAGTCCTGGAGGGGAAGAAAAAAAAAGAGGCTAAGCAATAAATTCCTTGTTTCCCTCCCTCGACATGGACCAATCAACAGGAGCAACAAAAAAAGAAAAAGAACAGGTTGGTCCTAGTGGTCCCCAAATATGGTCCTCTGAACATAAGCAAAAGATGGTGCTCCAAGTTCATGCAAGCCACAGTGCCCCCTTCCAAATCCTTTCCAGGGCTAGGGCATCAGATGCCCCCAGCAGCCTCTCCTAGTGCTTGGGTTTTAGAATTCTAAATTATCCAGTCTTCCTTTTTTCTATCCTGACTTTCCACAATTAGATGCCTCCATCAAAGCTCACAAAGACACAGAAATCGTTTGGTCTCCAGTTTTACTGTGCCTGTCTAATGCTTTTAAAAAGGAGAACAAGTATGAACCAACAGGGCTGTGGATATATTTTTTATTGCTGGGTTTTGGGTTTTTTCCTACATTCCTACACAAGCTACTACCACCTGCAGAGAAGACTTCTGTGCTTGGAAAGATGCCAAAGAGAGTATCCAGTGGTGATGATGCCCTTTCCAGCACCCATTTTTATCAACCAACATCTTCAAGGTTAATGGGTCCAGGAAATAAGAGACATGACCTGGAGTTCAACATTTTCACAAGATTATGAATGTAAACCAGGAAAAGACTCCAAATGTCATCCAATGCAGTCATTTCATATTAAAAATGAGGAAACTGCAGCCCAGAAAGGTCATGTGATTTGCCCAAGGTCACACAGCTGAGTGACAAAGCCAGCATTTGAACCCAGGTCTTCAGATGCCAGATCTTGTCATTGTACCCCAATTTATTTTACTTAGGTTTTACTAACAGAATGACATGGTATTTGACAGCATTTTCTCAGGGAACAAAAATACAAGTTTGACAGTGTGTTTATGGGACTTCCAATGTCAGCTGTCCAGTGGCAGTTAGGTGTCACAGTAGAAAGAACACTGGGCACAGATTTAGAAAGACCTGAGTTCCAATACACCTTCAGACACTTTACTGCGACCTTGGGCAAATTACTTAATCTCTGCCTCAGTTTCCTCAACTGTAAAATAGGGATAATAATAGTACCTACTAAAAAATTTTAAAAATAGTACCTACCTCTCACAGTTGCTATGAGGATCAAATGAGATCATATTTGCAATGCACCTGACACATAGTATATGCTAGATAAATGCTAGATGTCATTGTTATTAGTCACTGCTATGATGGTCCTTGTGGTGATGCTAGAGAAGTGAGTATGACTGTTCAATGCCTCCTTCCCATTCTTCTGACTTGCTGTGCTAATTAGGCAAATGCAAGCTCCCTTCCCTTTCTCTTCACTGATTTCTTAAGCGGCTTTCTGGCCAGGAACTCTCATTGTTACTCTTCTTCTGACTCTTGCACCATTGTGGGCATTAGACAGGCAGAATTCATTTTTTCACTTGCTCAACACTGTGAATTTCAAACCCAGTCACAGGGATTCCTCACTGTGTGACCTTGAGGGAGGCAGAGGTACAATTTGATAAGATGCATTCCAAAAACCTTCTCCTACAGCCCAAGGATATTTTTCTTTCATTTTTTTTCTGGGGGAAAAGGAGGAGGAGGGAAGCTGGGAAGTGTGAAAAACACTCAATGAATGTTTTATTCATCATAATTCAGTTACAGACTTTCTCTATTCCAGAAGTTACCAGAGTATAGTTTATGTGGAAAAGAGAGTGCAAGGACCATAGAGAAAAAGAGAAAAATTGGGAGATGAAAGGGGAGGAGTAGGGGAAGAGAGAAAGAGAAATGCCAAGTCAGATGAGGTCATTTAGAAGAAAACATCTGCAAGCAAAAATGATTCCTTATAAACTCATCCCCCTGAGCGCCCATGAGTAAATGAGTATTCAGAATCCTGTTCTCTAGCAATTGGTTTCATTCTTTTATTTGGCATGGAAATCAAACTTGATTGCTTGTGATTGACAGGCCCCATCCCCTGTCCCTTTATGAATAACAACTATAACACCTGCAAGTCCAGAAGCTCAGTTCCTGTCATTGTTTTTATGATGCTTGGAATATTCCTTCTTTTTTTGACTTCTTGTAATCACCCTTTTCACATTGCTCGTCTAGGCTTGGTTCTTATGTGTCATTTCGTCTTTGTTTCATTGAGGATAAGACAATCTCTTTCCTCTATACCATATTCCCTCATTATGCCATCCGAAATCATTCAGCTTCTGCTTGGAATCATAGAATGTTGGTGCTATAAAAGGATCTTAGAGTTCATCATTTTACAAATGAGAAAATGAAGCCCAGCAATGTGAAATTATTTGCTCAAGGTTACACAGCTGGTTGCTGACACAGAAGGGCCTGGCACCTAGGTTTCCTAACACATTTCTCTAATCCCTCAAACTTTCCCCTCTGCCACCTGACTCTTCAGTTTATTTTAAGGTTGTCCCTTAAGGTTGTCCCAAGGAATCCAACTCTATTCTCAGATATGTGTCTATTTGTCATAAACTTGAGTGTGACTGGTGGGAAAGTTTCAAATACTCAAATGGATAAGTGATTGTATCAAATTAGGAGTTACTGGCAACAGTGCCTATCATAACCTACCCATTCCTACCTATTCCGTGTAGCTCTTGTCCATCTCCTCCCCAAGAGTTCTCCACAAAAGATGCCCCCAACACGTAGGGGACCCTTCTTGCTTTCTCATGATATTAAAAGGGCACCAGTGACCACCTCCCACCCAGTAGATTGGCAAAGTTGACCAAAAAAGGAAAATTACAAATGCTGGAGGGCCTGTGGAAAAGAAGGTACATCAGTGCCATGTTGGTGGAATTGTGGACTGGTACAACCATGCTAGAAAGCAATTTAGAGCTAAATTCAAAAAGCTATTAAATTCTGCATACCCTCTGACCCAGTGGCACAACTACTAGAAACTGGGGTGGGGAACCTGTGGCCTCGAGGCCACATGTGGCCCTCTAGGTCCTCAAGTGCAGCCCTTTCACTGAATCCAAACCCTGTACTTGATCTATTCCCCAAAAAAAGATCAAAGAAAGAGGGAAAAGACCCATACATACAAAAATATTTATAGCATCACCAGTAAAATATTAGCATTGAAAAGATGGGACTTTGCTTTCAATGGGAAAGTCATTGAAGATAAATAGAGTAAGGAAAAAAAAGGTTTGGGCAGAATAAAACTGTCTTTTTGTTAGAAGATACCACCACTATCTCTAACACACAAGAATAATTACTTACATTTTAAACATGGTCAATTGTCCTCAAACTGGCCTCCACAAGTTTGCAGGTACACTGACAATGGCTGTGAGCTGTAGCTACGAGGTTAAAAAAAGAAAAAACTAAAGCAGGCTATATGTGTCATCCCAAATACTAATAATAATTACTCACATGTATATTGCACTTTACTATTTACAAAGTACTTTACCCCAATACCCCATGAAGTAGGTGGTGAAATTATTGTTGTCCCTACTACAGATGAGTAAACAGAGGCTTAAAGAGGTTGGAGTGACTTGGTTAAAGTGAAACAGTTAATTAGATCTCTGGAGTGCTAGAGACTCTGATGCCAAGTCCCCACTTAACTTTTATTTAAAGTGCAGTTAGCATATTCATGAATCAGGGTTTTGCATTTCAATTAGGTTATTTTGAGTTGTTGCTGTTGTTGTTGTTTTATTGGGCAGGGGGAGAGAAAGTAACTTTTTTTTAGGTGAAAAGAGTGCATTTATTAAATCCAGTTAGTAGCTAAAAGTAAACAAAAATTTATTTTCATTTGCACATCATGTTTGAATTTTGCTTTTACTTGTTAGTATCTGTGATCAATGGGTAAGATCAAACTAACATAGTTGTTGCATAAACAGAATCCTGATGCTTTAGTAATTATTTTGCTATTGTATACATTACCTAGTATTCTCTTTTTAACCTTAATACTGATATAGATTAAAAAAGAAAAACCTTCTGATCAAAGCAAAGTTGTTTAAATATCTTCTGACAATTCATAGCTACAGGAGATCTGGTATAGCCAGTGTAACCAGCTATATATAGTTATCCCCATTGCAACTTCCATATATCACGGATTGGCATAAGAAATTAAATGGTAACTTTTGGGGAGTTTTGCAGAAGCTGCAGATGACATATAAAGGCTGGTAGATAACACAGAAAAAGTTTAGAAACTCAGAAATGCATAAATATTTGTATAGCATTGTATAACATCAACATATTTTATATTTTAATACCATAAATATACACAATTTCTTCCTCTCTGGTATGAAGGAAGGGCCAAAAAGTTTTACACAAATTTTCCTGATCGCAGGGCCCCTAACCCCTGTGATATAGAAGGGATAACTGAAGTGATCTATTTTGAATACAAGAAAAAGAAACAATTCAACTTATAACTAGCTCTGATACTGAGATATACCTTCAATCTGATTTTTCTCTTTTAATCCCAATAATTTATATACCTACTTACTGCAGAATAATCATCTTCTCCAATGAACTCAGTGGCAAACTATTCCATTGATTTGCTTTTTATTTTCCTTCAGTGTGGATTTTTTCTTTTTTTGGTCATTCAGCAAAATGGAATGGGGGGAAAGGGGGAAGGGACTATTTGTCTTGGGACTTAAAAACCAGGGTTCAAATTTCAGTTCGAATACTCTTAGCTTTGTGACCATGGATAGGCAAGCCTCTTTCCCTCTATAAGCCTCTGTTTCCTCAACTGTAAAATGGGCATAATAATATTGTTGTTGTTGAATTATGCTCCACTCTTCATGACCCCATATGGGGTTTTCTTGACAAAAATACTGGAATGGTTTGCCATTTCCTTCTCCAGCTCATTTTACAAGTGAGGAAACTGAGGGAAACAGGGTTAAGTGACTTGCCCAGGGTCACACAGCTAGGAAGTGTCTGAAGTTGGATTTGAACTCAGGTCTTCCTGACTCCAGGCTTGGCATTCTATCCACTATGCCACCTAGCTGCCCTGGGCATAATAATAGTAGAATAATAATTACACTACTTGTCTCTCAGATGCTATAAAGTGCATTTCAAACCTTCACATGTGATTGAGATGGAATTTATATATTTAGACATATTTATGTATATATATACATATATTTTTATTTATATATAATTATTATTCATAGATGCTCTCTAGCTTTAGTTGGAAAAGCTCCATACTGATATGTCCTCTGATAAAATTTTAGTGAGAAGGATGAGGTGCCTTCTTGGAGGCTGTCATTTATCTAGGACTACTAAAAATAAGAACAAGTAAATTCCTCTTCCACCAGGCTTCCCAAAGGGCAGGACACATTTTCATTCAGTGAGAAGGGAATTGAGGATGAAATAAAGCAGGACTTGATTCATCCTACCTCTGCTTTTCACAGATTTGTCCTTCTCCAAAGAAGCCACTTGAACATAGCTAGAAACCTCCCTAAGTTGAGAGCAAAATAGATTGTCATCCAAAGAAAAATTGCTTTAAAAAGCAGGACCCCTCAAGCATAGACCTTGCTTATTATATTACAACCAAACTGGCAGTAGTCTGGGCATAAAATCAGGGCTCTGAATATCCAAAATTAAGGCTGCTGAGACTCTAGCAGAAACCTTTTCTTTTTGCTCTCTCGTGACATCATTAATTCATTTGGTATTCTCTCTGCCTCTCTCTGATGGCAGTGATCATAATAAATCCATTTGCAGTTAATGCAGAGAACTCACTTTTCCCACTTGCAGCATGCCTTAAATAGGCATGGAGGTCATAGCTCAGTTAGAGTACAGCCCTGAGTGATGGGAAAATACAGAGAAATCTTTCCATGAAAATACTTCAAGCTTTAAAAGGAAGTGTCTTGGTTGTCTATGTAGGCAAGAGATATGGATATATGCAAATACTCTGTATGTATATGCAGCAGCAGGGTATAGATGCCAATTATTCATCCCTCCAGCACATTTCCCAGTTGATCCAAAGTCCTATTTCCTTGAAATGTCTTAGAATGATGGAACTATAGAATCTTAGAGCTGGAGGGGATCTCCAAGATCATCAATCAAGAGTTTATTAAGCACCTACTATGTACTAAGCTGTGCTTGGCACTGAGGATAGAAAAATATAAATGAAATAGTCACGTCTCTCGAGAAGATTATAGTCTATCATCACCCCCAATCCCTTCTTTTTTTTTCAGATAGAGAAATCAGATCCCAGAAAAGCAAGATTGTCTTATTGAGTGAAGGAGTCTTAGAGCTGGACAGGACTTGGTAGTATCATCTAGTCTGACGTCCTAACTTTCCAAATGTGGAAACAGTCTTAGTTAAGAGGCTTACTTTAGATGATATAAGCAGTAAGTGCAAGAACCTTGATTTTTTTAAAATTCAGTCCTATGACTCTAAAGTCCAATGCTTTTTTTTTTTCACTCCAACAACTCATGATTTGCCCAAGGTCACTTGGCATATTTCTATCCAAGGTGTCACTAGAACCCAGTATTTCTGACTCACAGTCCAAGCTTCTTTGCATTGTACTAGCTTTCCTAATAAATACTGTACTTCACAGAATTATCTCATTTCATCCTCAAAACAAGCTGCGAGGTAAGCAAGATAAAGATGATTATTTCCATTTTATAGAGGAGGAAACCAAAACTCTGAGAAATTAAATAAATTTCCCAAAGTCACAGTAAATCATTGGTACAATCTTAGTCCAATGCTTTTTCTAGTAACTAGACCAGACTGCCTCTCTAGTTTACAAAGACTAAAGTGGGTAACAGGGACATTTTTAGACCATCTTTTGTCTCCTTTCACCCTTTCTTAATCTCCTCTTTGTTTACACTTAGTTATTGAGAAATTGTTTGGTGTATTGGGGAAAACACGGGACTTAGAATCTGGAGAGGCAAAGGCATTCACCATTCCCACCTCAGGCAGATGCTAGAAAAATTGCCATCGAAGATCAAGTCATTTAACCTACATGAACCTTAGCTCCTTCATTCATAAAATAGTTTAAAATACTCATAGTATCTATCTGATCGGGTTGACACATGGATCAAATGGGCTGTTATTGTTTTTAGCATTTGTAGGGCACAGAATGAGATTCCGCATGTCCCCAAAAGGATTCATAGAAGTTCTTGCTCTTTACATAGATATGATCTAGTACTCAGTCCCTGGAATCCTGGACCTAATAAAAAGGCAAGTGGGAGGAAAAGGGGAGAAATAAAACATTCCAGAGCCATCCACCCCCTCAGTCAGATGGTTTCTCTTCTCTCTCATGCTGCTCAGCTGTATCAATTAGAATCAAGGAAGGAAACCTCTATGGACATATCTTCTTCTCCCATTGACATCCAAACCCTCAGGGATGGCAAAAATAGGGGATAGGGAGACAAATACTAACTTTTCCATCCCAAGCAGGGCTCAGGGAGTAATGGGCACATTTGGTGCCCGTCCTGAAGTCAGGGAGATTTATCTTCCTGAGTTCAAATCTGGCCTCAGATACTTACTGTGTGACCCTGGGCAAGTCTCTTAACACTGTTTGCCTCAGTTTCCTCATTTGTAAAAATGAGCTGGAGAAGGAAATGGCAAACCACTCTAGTATCTTTGCCAAGAAAACTCCAAATGAGGTCCCCAAAAGTCTAACACAACTAAAACAGCTGAACAACATCAACAATCCTGCAGGTCTGCCTGAGTAGTAGGACCCAGGTTTTGCATGGAAGATTTCCAAGAAGTCTTGTCTTTTAGATCCTGAAACTTATCACAAAGCTTCCATGCTGAAGATATTCTGATAAAATGGCTGATCCTTAGGAAAGTCCTTCCGTGATTCTCATTGTTATTCATAGCAAAGAGAATATTGAAGCTACCTGATGAGGAGAAGGGAGAAGGCTAGACTTAAAATCTTTGCAAGGGGCCCGGGAAGCACTGAGATCAATGGATTGGGTAGGCACAAGGAAAAAGCAGAGAAACCCTGAGCTGGCCATAAAAGCACATTTTGTATTTTATAGCAGAAGTTTTGTGTCTGCCCAGCTTGCTGGGGGTGAACCTGGTGTAAGGAGCACCCAAACACCCACTAAATCACTGCAGAGCCAAATTCTCACCAGGCAGGGTGAAATAAAAGGGTGATGATGCTAATGTTTCTGCTTCTCCTTATTCTCTCCTTCCTCCTTTGTTTTCTTCACAAAGAAAGCCACTTTCCTAGGCAGGCTTGATGTTCATATAAAAGGAGCCTGTGGTGGGGAGAGTGGGAAGGGAAAGAAGAGAAGTCATTCTGCCCTTTTCATTTCCAAGAAATTTGGGAATAAAAATGTATTATAAGAAAAACATGCTGTTCATTATTCAGGACTGATTTTCAGTCATGATTGAATAAATAACAAAATTGTTTCCTATAGGAGAAAGGGGACAGAAAGTGGGAAAGGACCTGAGATTAACTTTTAGCTGTAAGAATAATGCTATATGATAAGACCAGATGGCTTTCTCCTTACAACATGGGTAAGTTCATTTGAGTTTACAGTTTAAAATCAAAGACACCATGTGAGCAAAGTCACTGGAGATGAAAACCCATGGAAAGTATCACTTAGGTTAGGTTCATGGAAGTGTAAGATGTAGCTGAAATAGTAACAGGAAGCATGAAAGTCTATCACAGTGGGAGTTGGTGTAGCATAATACAATGGAGAGAGAGCTGATCTCCAAGTTGACCTAGGTTCAAGTCCACCCTGTGACAAATACTAACTGGGTGACCCCGGGCCAGTGGATTAACTTCTCAGTGCCCCAGGGAACTCTCTAAAATTACAAGCTGCAGAACAGTTGTTGACCTGAATTAATAAGAATTTCCTAACCTGACAGCTCCCAATAATAGTGAAATCAGAAGTTTAGATCAAAAATAAAAATAATGGCTCACCTTTCTATAATGTTTTAAGGTTTCCAATGTGTTTTCCACACTGTACCCCATGACATAGGTAACATAAGTAGTCTTACCTCTGTTTAATAGATGAAAAAACTAGGGTTCGGAGAGGTAAGGACCTGGGTGCCAATTTTGGCTCTACTACTTATTACCTATATGACCATGGGTAGGTCATTTATCTCCCTGGGCTTTTACTTCCTCACCGATGAAAGTAAGATGTTGTCCTAAGTGACCTTGTGCGTTCTGCCCCTTTCATTCATTTTTTAAATTTTTTTTTTGTGAGGCAATTGGGTTTAAGTAACTTGCCCAGAGTCACACAGCTAGTGAGTGTTATGTGTCTGAGGCCAGATTTGAACTCAGGTCCTCCTGACTCCAGGGCTGGTGCTTTATTCACTGTGCCACCTAGCTGCCCCATGCCCCTTTCATTCTCGAGAAATTTGGGAATGGAAATGATTTATAAGAAACTTATGTTGTTCATTATGCAGGATTGATTTTCAGTCATTTTAGAAAAAATAATAAAATTTATTATTTTGTTTCTCTGAGGTCCCTTTCATGTCTAGCCCTCCAAACTTAGGGACCTACAATTTGCCCATGATCACATAATTTAGTAAGTACCAAATTGAGGGTTTAAACCCAGGTCATTGGATGCGAAATCCTGAACTTTTTCGGCTCCCCCTGATGCTGGTTTTGAACCAACAACCCAGAATTTAGACATTCCATTTCAAGTAATCCCTTGAAAGGCTACATATACTTATTCCAAAGATGCTACCATTGGCCAGACATCTCTGGAACTGTCAGAGATGCCATAAGATAAATTCTTCCCTGAGTAGGTGGGTATATGACCTCTAATTTCCTTCTAGTTCCAAGACTGTGTGATTCATGGACTGTTTTTCTTTTTTTCTTGTATCATTAATCTTGTATCTATCTTTTCATTCTATCTCTAACGTTTAACAAAGTGCTTGGCACATAATAGGTGCTTAATAGTGTTTGTTGATTAAATGATTGATTCTAAGAGCCCCAGACCTACAAAGTCCTGTTTCATTTGAGAAAACAGTTGAAGAATATGGAAAGAGGGAATTCCAGGCATAAAAATTCATAGCTATATTTATGTATATCCAAAGCTTTCCATGCTGTTGAAAATGTGATCAAAGAAAGAGGAAAAGAGGGGGAAGAATTTGTCCTTGTATTTTCATACCAGGAAGGGAAAAAAAAAAGCATTCCTGGTGGCTAAGCTTCCACTAAAATAGTCAGTGTATATATGTACTGTATTTCACAAATCTGTTCAGTTTGATGAGTTTAAAACCTGTCAAATGCTTTACAAGATGAAAATACAGAACTCAGATGGGATTTCAAACCCCTTGCTACTACTATCAGCAAAACAAGGTCTCCCCCTAATCCCCAGGCTTCCATTAGAGTATATGTATCTTTGAAATCATCTGTATTTCTGCATTTCATTCAAGGTTTGACAAATGCCCTTGTGCCCACTCTCCAGCCTCATTCTAAAGAATACACAGAATTAGAGCTATAATTAGGGTAGAGTGGTTGGCAATTTGCCCCAGGGCACCAAAATTTATGGGGCACTGACAATGATTGCAGTCTTTCAGTGAAGCCCCAGGTGTTATTCCCCATGGCTGTACCACAAGTAAGCACTTCCCTTCCTGAGGCCTACTTCCTACACTCCACCAGCAGGCTTCCCAACAATAGCCTCATAATGTCCTAAATCCCTACCCCACCCCACCTCCAACCACTACTCTATGTGTTTCATTCTGTCTTCTTTATGTACAAAAATGTTTGGTTACCGTATTATATTGAAGGCATAGCCCCACTCAGAAAGTTACCTATAGAATCCCAAGGCAACAACTCTGGGCTTGATAAGCTTACCATCCCCTTTAGCAACAGTGGCAGACACAGTATCAATGGAATGGAGTTGAGCCATAGAGGGAGTGTCTTGAGAAGTCATGGCCAGAAGAATGAACGAACCATCTGAGTCAAATCCAGAATTGTACATTTTTTTTACGTCTCTCACAATGTGTACATGAGCACATGCCCACTAAGACCTCCGTTTTAGGAGTATTCCCAAGTATAACCAGCCCTGCCTCGATCCCTGCACGTATTCATGTTGGTTCCTCCACCCATCTCCAACTATTGAAATCCTGATCATCCTTTGAGACCCAGTTCAAAACCCACCTCTTCTATGCAGCCACCCTGATTCCTTTAACTAAAATCACTTCTTACTCTGAACTCTTCTAGCACTTAATTGTTTAGAACACAGGGCACTTGTTCTATATTGTCTTGTGTTGCTAATTCTATGTCTATGACTTGTTTCATCAAACACATTATAGGCAGAAACTATGCCTTACATCTTTGTAGTCCACACAGTGCCCAATATAATACTAAATGTATAGTAAATATATGCCCAGAGGGCTAGAAAACTGTGCAAACCCTTTGATCCAGCAATACCACTGCTAGGTCTATACCTCAAAGACATCAAGAAAGGCGAAAAGACCTTTTTGTACAAAGATATTTATAGCAGCTCTTTCTGTGGTGGCTAAGAATCAAAAATCAAAGAAATGCCCATCAATTGGGGAATGGCTAAACAAGCCGTGGTATATGATTGTAATGGAATATTATTGTACTAAAAGTAATAATAAGCAGGATAATTTCAGAAAAACCTGGAAAGACTTACATGAACTGATGCACAGTGAAGGGAACAGAACCAGGAGAAAACTTTATACACAATAACAGCAATATTGTTTGATGGAAAACTATGAATGACTTAGCTATTCTCAGCAATACAATGATCCAAGAAAATCCCAAAGGACTAATGATGAAGCATACAATCAGCCTCCAGAAAAAGAACTAATATTGTTTGAATACAGACTGAAGCATGCTATTTTTCACTTTCTTTCTTTCATTTCTTTCCTTTTATTTGAATCTTCTTATACAAAATGACTAATATGGAAATGTTTTCCATGATTGCACATGTATAACCTACATCTGATTGCTTACTATCTCAGGGAGGGGAGAGAGGAGGGAAGAAGGGAAGGATAGAATTTGGAATTCAAAACTTTTTTAATGTTAAAAAATGTTTTAACATGTAATTGGGGGAAATGAAATATATTAAAAATAATGTATAGTAAATAAATATTTGCCCACTATATTAGTGAATGAATGAATGAATGATAACACAGCCTTGCTAATACACTCTTCCATTTACCCTGGGAAAGTCACAGTACTTATTTATAAGATGGCTTAGATAATGAATATTTCCTTCAGCTGCTTGTGTAAAATTCAAAGCATTGGCACTTGCTGCCTCCTGCTTTCCTCATTACATAATAACCTTGCTAGGGGCAGCTAGGTGGTGCAGTGGATAGAGCAACAGCCCTGGAGTCAGGAAGTCCTGAGTTCAAATGTGGCCTCAGACACATAACATAGCTGTGTGACCCTGGGCAAGTCACTTAACCCCAACTGCCTCACCAAAAAAAAAAAAAAGTTTCAGTGGCATAATAACCTTGCCAGTTAGAACTTCTTGTTCATCCTGCCCTCTCCCTCCCTGTACCTTTGTGCACACCATCCCCTGGGCTTAGAACAAACCCCACTCCCTCTTCTGTATCCTTCACACTAACATGATCCTTCTTCTTCAAGGACCTCCTTCAAGCTATCTTCCCTGACCCTCTCTTCCTAGACATTATCCTTCCCTCTTGAATCTCTCAGGCCGTGTTGTTTGCCCTCTCTTACACACCTATCCATATTTTAACTGACATCATATTTCTCTTTGACTCCTAAGTAGAGCACTGGAGTCAGGAAGACCAGAGTTCAAATCCAGCTTCAAACACTTCTCAGCTATGTGACCCTGGGCAAGTCACCTAACCTCTATTTGCCTCAGCTTCCTCAACTGTAAAATGTGGATAATAATAGCATCTACCTCTCTGGGTTGTTGTGAGGATCAGATGAGATAATAATTGTAAAATGCTTAACAGTGGTCCAGGCACATAGCTGGCACTATATAAATGTTAGCTATTATTATTAAGCACTTAGCACAGTGGCTGGCACATAATATGCACTATATAAATATTAATGTTAGCTATTATTATTACTATTATTAAGCACTTAGCACAGTACCTGGCAAATAGTAAGCATGATATAAATGTTAATTATTATTATTAAGCACCTAGCACAGTGACTGGCACATAGTAGGCCCTATATAAATATTAGTTATTATTATTATCTCATCCCCCTACTAAATTGTAATCTCTTGGAGGATAGGGACTAAGCTAGATAATGAAGGAATCTAGACCACAAAGGGGGGCTCAAATCAGCATCTGTTCTTATTTTTTTTTTTAAATATATTTATTTATTTTTAGTTTTCAACATTCACTTCCATAAGATTTTGAGCTTTAAATTTTCTACCCTTCCTTCTCCTTCCCTCTTCCCAACAATCTGATATAGGCTCTACTTATACATTCATATTAAACATATTTTCACATTAGTCACATGGCAAAGAAGAATTAGCACTAATGGAAGGAACCACAAGAAAGAAGAAATAAAACAAAACAACAGAAGAAAAGGAGAGCAAATAGTATGCTTCTCTCTGCATTCAGAAACCCAAGTTCTTTCTCTGGATGTGGACAGCGTTTTCCATCATGAGTGTTTTGGAGTTGTCTTAGATCCTTGTATGGCTGAGAAGAGCCAAGTCTATCAAAGTTAGTCATCACACAACGTGGTTGTTACTGTGTACAACATTCTCCTGGTTCTGCTCATTTGACTCAGCATCAGTTCATATAAGCCTTTCCAGGTTTTTCTGAAGTCTGCCTGCTCATCATTTCTTATAGCATAATGTTATTCCATTATATTCACATACCACAACTTGTTCAGCCATTTCCCAGTTGGTGGACATCCTCTCAATTTCCAATTCTTTGCCATCACAAAAAGAGCTGCTATAAATATCTTTGTACATGTGGGTTCTTTTCTCATTTTTGTGATCTCTTTGGGATGTAGACCTAGAAGTGGTATTGCTGGATCAAAAGGCATGCACAGTTGTATAGACTTTGGGCATAGTTCCAAATTGCTCTCCAGAATGGTTGGATTAGTTCACAATTCCACCAACAATGCATTAGTGTTCCAATTTTTCCACATCTTCTCCAACATTTGTCATTTTCCTGTTTTGTCATGTTGGCCAATCTGATAGGTGTGATATGGTATCTCAGTTGTTTTGGTTTGCATTTCTTTAATCCATAGTGATTTAGAGCATTTTTTCATATGACTATAGATAGCTTTAATTTCTTCCTCTGAAAACTGTCTGTTCATATCCTTTGACCATTTATCAACTGGAGAACATCTGTTTTTATCTTTTTCTCCCTTGTTCCTAGCACAGCACCTTGCATATTGTGAACATTTTAGAAAAATTGTTGGATTCAATTGAAATACTCACATCATTCTCCTTATAAGAAATTTAGCTAAGAGGCAGTCTGATAGAGTGGATGAAGGACCTTCTCTGAAGTCAGGAAGACAGAGGTTCAGTCCTGCCTGACACATACTAAATGCCAACCCAACCTCACAATGTACCAGTCAACTGTATGCTGAAGAAAAGAGACCAACCAGCATTAGCAAAGGAAGTTTCCTCATCCTGGATTTTCCTATGCTCATGAAATCACAGGCATTGTACCTATTTGTGTATGTGTCTCCTCTCCCCCCACACCCACCCTGCTAGATTGTGGACTGCTTGAGAGCTAGGGGTTGTCTTGTTGTCTTTTCATCTTCTGTCAATCCTAGCCTGGGGCTACATTAATCTTGCATGTTAGAATGTTGGTACTGTTATCAGGGAAGTGGTCAGAAGGAAGGCCAATGATGTGATAAATCTGATAACAACTGACCGATTCAGTAGTGAGGCAGGGGAAAGTAGCAGCACCCAGGTAGAGGTGCTGCTGCATTATGCTACCACTTGAGGCAGCAGAGAGTAGGATTAGCTCAGAAGATTCGAGGAAGAGGAAGATCTGTTACTACCATCAGTAGATTTGAATAGGCCAGCCAATTTTAGTGACTTGAGGTAATTCAAATTGTTCATAAAGCAATGGGTGTGTTTCTGTTTCGCACAGAGAGCCATTGGATTATTTGGGTTTCCTGAGAAATTTCCCTGACATGGATATCCCTTCTGGTTTCTTCCCCTGTATACTAACCCTCAGGGGAAACACCAAGGGAGAATGCTCCTCTGTCTCTGTGTCCCTTCCCAGGATGGGATGCCTGTTCCCAGTTATCCCAGGACTTCTCTTGGTATCGTATGCATACAAC
The DNA here is from genome assembly GCF_900497805.2 of Vombatus ursinus. Lineage (NCBI taxonomy): Eukaryota > Metazoa > Chordata > Mammalia > Diprotodontia > Vombatidae > Vombatus > Vombatus ursinus. Next base: position 29,335,410 of record NW_020954564.1, read on the forward strand.
AGTGTTCCAGTAAGGGTTAATGTTCCAGTAAGGACTGAATCTGTGAGAATGAAGTCCCTCAGAAACAGCATCAGCTGCAATTTTAAAACATCAGTTGTTTTGGGACTCTGACTCCTCTCCCTAAAAGCATGTTTTGGGTGCCCAAATGGGACAGTTCCACCAGTACATGATGGGAAGTGCCCTGCCCTGGAGGACAGGTGCATAAGAGGGGGTTCACAGTCTCAGGGATCAGGTTTAGGAAGTGCAGGAGTGGTCACCTGGCTGATGTCTCTACCTGTTCATATCACAGTGGCTATTGTTCCAATGCTGCAAGCTGCACTATCTTGCCTCAATCTTCTGTAGTGTTGCTGCCCATCTTTAAAGGGCAACAGGGGCAGATACTAATTTTTCTTTGTCAGTATGAATGTAGCCTTGTACCTTTTTCATAGACCAAGAGGGTGGGGTAGGGATAAGGATCTTTTGATAGAGAGATTAGGAGATACTGTCCTGAAATGGGAAGTTCCTTTAATGGATGAAGGAAATCTCTTATTGCAAAGTTATTCATAGTTTAAGGTAGGGTTCTTTGCCATTTGGGGGTACCTCCATCACAAATTGGAGGCTGCTGTAGCCATATTGGCACTGTAGGTGGAGGCAGGGTGGGGGGGATTCTCACTATCAACTTCTACCTACTGAGATACATTCTGATCTGGGTGGAAGTTGTACTATTGGGACTCTTTCAGAAAGAACTGAATGAAGATTTAAGACAAGTTTTTAACCTAGGGTTTATGAACTCATGGGTTTTTTCTTATTGTAATTATTTCAATATAATTGGTTTCTTTTATAATCCCATATATTTTATTACATGCATTTATACATATTATTCTGAAAAAGAATCTATAGGTTTATCAAACTGACAAAAGAGTCCATTATACACAAAAAAGTTAAGAATCATTGATTTAAAGGCTCACTTAACAAAGAATCCTATTTCTGGAGACTGGCTGTCTTTGGTTTGCATGGCCAGGCAACTAAATAATAAGGAGGAGCACAGGAAGAGGGGACAGGATCAAGGCCAGAAAGAATGCTCTGGGTGTTGGGAAGCAAAAGAGTCCTAGACCATGCATCTGGGGATCAGTCAGATTGTGGTCCTCTACCTAAGGTGAAGGGAGGGAGGGAAGTAGACAGTACCAGGTTCACACAGATTGTGCTTCCCAGTCCCTTTGATGATCTACCACAGAAATTCAAGTATGCCCAAACTAAGTACTATACAGAAGCAAGACTTGTTGGAAGGAGACTAGCCAGAGACCTCAGGTTTTCAAAATACTGCCATCCTGGGCTCACCACAGAGAATGTCTAATCTTGGGATCCTAGTTAAATGGATAATGGTATAGATGCCAAGCAATCCAAAGGAGCAGGGAAAGAAGTCTGTGGGCTATAACAAAGGCTTTTCCCGAAATTACCTTTTTAGGAAGTATTTTTCTGTGGTTAGAGACTAAGGAAGGCTACTTAAGGGGCATCAGACACAGTTAGAAAAGAGTGTTTAGGCTACAATATACAAAACATAACTCTTAATTTCATTGGAACTTAGATTGCTGTACCTTCCCTGAACCTGATTAACAGCATTGAGTTTTCAATTCCTTCCAAGATTCCATTCTTACAGTTAGAACCTTGGGTTGTTGTAACCTAGAGAGAGTGGCCAACAATTTTCATTTGATGACTAGGGCAGCTCCTAGGTTCTCATTTATAGTCAACCAATTAATCAATTAAGCATTGATTTAGCACCCATCAAATATCAGAAACTGTGCTGAATGACAACTACGTCATCAAGGAACTTACATTCTAACAGGAAAGACGATATGTACATATAGAAAAGGCCCAAATGGACAGGTCTTTTAAATTCAAGCTTCTTCCCCTGATTTTGGAAACAGCAAGAAAGAAAGTGCAAACCCAATGAACAGATGAGTTATAGACCCTTAGACTCCTGTCACTCAGACATTCTACTTTTGGTATAAATTCCAAGGAGCTTTTGAAGACAGAATAAAAGATCCCATAGATAACAAAATAGTCATAGCAGTACTTTTTTGTGATAAAAAAAAAACTAGAAACAAGATGAGTACATATCAATTGGGGAATAGCTAAAGAAATTGTGTATTAATGTAATAGAGCATTATTGCATCAAAAGTAATGATAAATATGAGGAATTTTAGGAAACAGGAGATAAATGAACTAGTGCAGAAAGAAGCAGTAAAAAGAATATGACATACACAATGACTATAATAATGGAAATCAAAATAATTCTAAAATGAAATCTATTACTGCATAATGGTAATCATAGGATTATAGATTTCTAGCAGGAGGAGACCTCTTCAATTATCTAGTCTAACACTCTTATTTTTAAAGATGAGGAAACTGAGGCCCAGAGAGACTGTGTGACTTACCTAAACTCTCACAGGTAGTAAACATCACAGGTGGAATTTCAACCCAAGTCCTCTGACTTCAGAGTATATACTCTTTCTATTGCCCCCTACCACCTCACCCTTGATTGGAAATCCCATGCTCTTTTCATTATTCTATGCATCCTCCTACAACCTACCTTGGCCCAAGAGTAAACATGAAGAAACCCCTACTTCTCTTCAGTAGAAAAGCATGAAAATAGAAGTATAGAATGTGGCATACAATATCAAATGGGGTAATTGCTTTTACTTCTTTTTTTGCTGTTGTTGAAAGGGGGAATCATATGGTAGAGAGAAGGGAATAAATATATCCAGAAATGACTGCAATATAAAAAATGTATCTTTTAAAATGAATTCTCCTGATAGAACCCTGAAAGTACAGCTGGAGCAGGGTAAGAAGGAAGAGACATGGGATGAACATACTGGACACTCAGATACATCACATATAGGCTTTTATTTGTGTGGAATGATGGCCAGCTAACAATAGATGATCATAAAGTTGGTTGGGAACCACATGGTTTCCCCTCAAGAATATGCAAAGACACAAGGCACAGGTCCTCTTTCAGGGAAGGAAAAGGAGGAGGAGAGGATATTAGGAAGAGGGTGCTCTTAGCACTTATATCCTCAAAGCAATCAACACCATGGCCAACATTTGTGGTGAAAAGGAAAGTACCTAGAATAAGATTATCAAGCATTGCAGTAGAAGAAAACTGCCTGAGCAGGTGGATTGCTTTGTACATTTGTATGTATTTATTGCAACATGTAAGGATGCCATCCTAGGATATTTAAAGAGAAGGAAAAGCTGTTATTAGTGTCAGCAAATTTAACTAGGCTGCCAACTTTGTGACTTTAGGCAACTTGTATTTTTCACTGTGTTGTTTCAACAACCCAATTGCACCTATAGGACTTGGGAAGGTCACCACTTCATTGTCTGGTTTTCCCAAATTGTTTTTGTTACGTAGGCAAGTCTCTATGTCTCTTCCCCAATGCACTAGCTACCAAGGAGGCAGCCAAATAAGTGTGTCCTTTCCCCAGGGAGTAGTGTGTCTTTTCATAGTGCTTAGTATTATCCCCATGTGGTTCGGGTACTTCCTGGTAAGGAAGGAGTCTGATATGAGAAAATCTTTTAGAGACAGCTTCAACCACATTTCTGATACAGTCTGCTTATTTTTCTGAAATCCCACTTAATAGTGTTAAGGATTATCACCTTAAAAGAATAATTTGAGAGCCCAGACATAACATAGTAGGTGCTTATGAAACACTTATTGAATGAATAAATGAGTGAATGGATGCTTCCACTGAAGTCTGACTCTAATACTATAACATGGTATGTAGGCAATCCTGGGCTTTCCAAAGTTATTCCAATGGAGCAAAAACCTTGGCAGTTCCAAAATGGAAAGATTTCAAAGAGATAGACAGTATATCTCTTGCTCAAGAACCAGCCCATCTAAGTAGGAGGAGGTTCATTACCTAATGAGAACTTCTTCCCACTTAGGTCAAACAGGTAGTCAAGCAGTGATGAATTTTTTCAGCCACAGAAATTTTTGAAGACTGACTAGGAAATTGTAGGGGAAATTGTATGAAGAAGAAGAACCCACACTGATGAAATCACAAATTTTTGATGTAAAGGGGAAGGGGGAGAAATACTCAACTATATATACTAGTGGAAGAAAAAAGATATTCAGATAAGTTTTTAAAAGTGTAGATAATCCAAAAATCATTTGTACTTGATTTTAGGTTGTTTCTATTCTTACTGTGTCTCTTATCTTTTTGTATGTCTCTGTCTCTCTTTGTATCTCTGTCTTTGTTTCTGTATCTACATCTCCTGTATCTCAAACTGTCTCTCTCTGTCTCAGTCTCTGTCTCTCTCTCTATATATATCTATTTCTTTCTTTTTGTGTTTATCTCTATCTTTCTGTCTATGTGTCTGTTTTTCTCTGTGTGTCTTTGTGTCTTTCTTTCTCGCTGTTTCTGTCTCTGTCTGTCCATCTCTGTCTGCATTTCTCCCTATATCTGTATATTGCTTTTGTGTCTCTGTCTCTGTCTCTCTGACTCTCT